>NW_022265841.1:0-3322 GCF_002021735.2 Oncorhynchus kisutch | reverse complement strand
CAATGGCGGTCAGGTTGACACATGTTGGGATTACAGACTTGGACAACGAGAGAGTGAAAATGTCTGTCGACACCTGCCAGAAGGTCGGCGGATGCTTTGAAAACCCGCCCTGGTATTCCATCTGGCACGGCGGCCTTTCTAGGGATGTTTTCCTAGCCTGGTTCCTCTCTAGGTTTCTTCCTAGGTTCTGGCCTTTCTAGGGAGTTTTTTCCTAGCCACTGTGCTTCTACACCTGCACTGCTTCCTGTTTGGGGTTTTAGGCTGGGTTTCTGTACAGCACTTTGTGACATCAGCTGATGTAAGAGGGGATTTCAATACATTTGATTGATTGATTGTTAACCTGTTGAAATGTTTTGCTCACATCGGCCACGAAGAGCGAGATCACACAGTCGTCAGGAAAAGCAGGGGCAGTGTTATATTCCTCAGAGCATAAAAAGACATGTAGCTCGTTTGGGAGTTTTGTGTCTCTGGGAAGTTCATGACTTGGTTTCCCTTTGTAATCCGTTACCGTCTGACAGACCCAGTCACATATACGACAAGCTTCATAGTCGGTGTAATAGGAAGCCTTTTTCCTCCTCTATTGCCTTTCTACAGGTTTGAAGACTCGGAGGTCGTAGACTTCTTGTATGTGTCACGTTCATTGTAAGCGGGTCGGCTTTGTCCGACCACTTCTGTATTGGAGTGCGTCACTGGAACATCCTGTTTAAGCTTTTGTTTGTAAACAGGAAGCAGGAGAATAGAGTCACGGTAAGATTTGCCCAAAGGGAGGACGAGGGAGTGCCTTGAATGCGTTTCTGTGGGTAGAATACAGGTGGTCTGGAGTTTTAACAGGAGATGTGTTGGTAGGATACAGGTGGTCTGGGGTTTAAACAGGAGATGTGTTGGTAGGATACAGGGGGTCTGGAGTTACCACCCCATAGGGGCACAGGAGATGTGTTGGTAGAATACAGGTGGTCTGGGGTTACCAGGAGATGGGTTGGTAGGATACAGGTGGTTTGGGGTTAACAGGAGATGTGTTGGTAGGATACAGGGGGTATGGAGTTACCACCCCATAGGGAACAGGAGATGTGTTGGTAGGATACAAGTGGTCTGGGGTTTTAACAGGAGATGTGTTGGTAGGATACAGGTGGTCTGGAGTTACCACCCCATAGGGGCACAGGAGATGTGTTGGTAGGATACAGGGGGTCTGGAGTTACCGCCCCATAGGGGGAACAGGAGATGTGTTGGTAGGATACAGGGGTTCTGGAGTTACCACCCCATAGGGGCACAGGAGATGTGTTGGTAGGATACAGGGGGTCTGGAGTTACCGCCCCATAGGGGGAACAGGAGATGTGTTGGTAGGATACAGGGGGTCTGGAGTTACCACCCCATAGGGGCACAGGAGATGTGTTGGTAGGATACAGGTGGTCTGGAGTTACCACCCCATAGGGGCACAGGAGATGTGTTGGTAGGATACAGGTGGTCTGGAGTTACCACCCCATAGGGGCACAGGAGATGTGTTGGTAGGATACAGGTGGTCTGGAGTTACCGCCCCATAGGGGCACAGGAGATGTGTTGGTAGACGTGAGGTGGGACGGTTTGAAGTCACCCAGCATTTAAAACCAGGTGATCAAAAGCACAAGAATTCCTTCAAACTTGAAGTAAGGAGTCAGTAGTCAGTCAAAGTCAAGTATAAAAGTCAAAGTCAAGTACGAATTCTTGTGCTTTTGATCACCTGGTTTTAAATGCTGGGTGACTTCAAACCGTCCCACCTCACGTCTACCAACACATCTCCTGTGCCCCTATGGGGCGGTAACTCCAGACCACCTGTATCCTACCAACACATCTCCTGTGCCCCTATGGGGTGGTAACTCCAGACCACCTGTATCCTACCAACACATCTCCTGTGCCCCTATGGGGTGGTAACTCCAGACCACCTGTATCCTACCAACACATCTCCTGTGCCCCTATGGGGTGGTAACTCCAGACCCCCTGTATCCTACCAACACATCTCCTGTTCCCCCTATGGGGCGGTAACTCCAGACCCCCTGTATCCTACCAACACATCTCCTGTGCCCCTATGGGGTGGTAACTCCAGAACCCCTGTATCCTACCAACACATCTCCTGTTCCCCCTATGGGGCGGTAACTCCAGACCCCCTGTATCCTACCAACACATCTCCTGTGCCCCTATGGGGTGGTAACTCCAGACCACCTGTATCCTACCAACACATCTCCTGTTAAAACCCCAGACCACTTGTATCCTACCAACACATCTCCTGTTCCCTATGGGGTGGTAACTCCATACCCCCTGTATCCTACCAACACATCTCCTGTTAACCCCAAACCACCTGTATCCTACCAACCCATCTCCTGGTAACCCCAGACCACCTGTATTCTACCAACACATCTCCTGTGCCCCTATGGGGTGGTAACTCCAGACCCCCTGTATCCTACCAACACATCTCCTGTTTAAACCCCAGACCACCTGTATCCTACCAACACATCTCCTGTTAAAACTCCAGACCACCTGTATTCTACCCACAGAAACGCATTCAAGGCACTCCCTCGTCCTCCCTTTGGGCAAATCTTACCGTGACTCTATTCTCCTGCTTCCTGTTTACAAACAAAAGCTTAAACAGGATGTTCCAGTGACGCACTCCAATACAGAAGTGGTCGGACAAAGCCGACCCGCTTACAATGAACGTGACACATACAAGAAGTCTACGACCTCCGAGTCTTCAAACCTGTAGAAAGGCAATAGAGGAGGAAAAAGGCTTCCTATTACACCGACTATGAAGCTTGTCGTATATGTGACTGGGTCTGTCAGACGGTAACGGATTACAAAGGGAAACCAAGTCATGAACTTCCCAGAGACACAAAACTCCCAAACGAGCTACATGTCTTTTTATGCTCTGAGGAATATAACACTGCCCCTGCTTTTCCTGACGACTGTGTGATCTCGCTCTTCGTGGCCGATGTGAGCAAAACATTTCAACAGGTTAACAATCAATCAATCAAATGTATTGAAATCCCCTCTTACATCAGCTGATGTCACAAAGTGCTGTACAGAAACCCAGCCTAAAACCCCAAACAGGAAGCAGTGCAGGTGTAGAAGCACAGTGGCTAGGAAAAAACTCCCTAGAAAGGCCAGAACCTAGGAAGAAACCTAGAGAGGAACCAGGCTAGGAAAACATCCCTAGAAAGGCCGCCGTGCCAGATGGAATACCAGGGCGGGTTTTCAAAGCATCCGCCGACCTTCTGGCAGGTGTCGACAGACATTTTCACTCTCTCGTTGTCCAAGTCTGTAATCCCAACATGTGTCAACCTGACCGCCATTGTCC
>NW_022265840.1:0-3283 GCF_002021735.2 Oncorhynchus kisutch | reverse complement strand
ACTCGAGCAATTTAAAGTATTTCTGCAGTTGATGTCTCATCGTGTCTGTGTGTGCTGGGGGCCTTAGCCTCACCAAGTTAATTTGGAGGAACTCAGCGATTCTCTGAACTGAAACTAATTCCCCAATAAGTGACTGTTATTCAGGGTGAGGGGACAGAGGACTAACTGATAGCAATGCTGCTGGAGGTCTGTGGAGAGAGAGAGAGAGAGAGAGAGAGAGAGAGAGAGAGAGCTGTATGTTGTATTCAATGGCACGAGCAACCCAGATAGTAACCATACTGTACAGAACTGTGTGTGGGAGGGATTCATGTTAAAGGCAGTTCTTTAATTAAACACAGGCTCAGAGTGGTGTGTGGCAGATTGCAGTGTCTATCTGCTATCTTAGGAGAGCATGAAACAAATGATTCAATACAGACAGAAAATGATTAGGTCTGTGGTGTGTGTGTGTGTGCGTGTGTGTGTGTGTGTGTGTGTGTGTGTGTGTGTGTGTGTGTGTGTGTGTGTGTGTGTGTGTGTGTGTGTGTGTGTGTGTGTGTGTGTGTGTGTGTGTGTGTGTGTGTGTGTGTGTGTGTGTGTGTGTGTGTGTGTGTGTGTGTATATTTCCATGTCAGTGTGTGTACACCTCTAGGGCTAACTGGCCGCAAATCAAATCCCTGCACTAATCTCATCAACCGCTGTGTTACTTTTGACAGATCATCTCAGCGAAAGCATGGAGTGAAAAACACAGTAATGACACATTCAAGAGACTAACGACTAATTATAGAATATTACCCTTTATATCCTGGCTGTTATCTAACTGAGTGCTACACAGACACAAAGCTGGGATAGTTCATTAGATCCTGAAAGCCTGGCTGGAAGATCAAAGGGGTTTCTGGAGACTTACTAACAGAGAGAGGAACATGGAGTCTCTATCCGTCAAACCAAATGGAACGGTCTGTACCTGAGTCAGATCCTGCAACAACCTCTACCTTTATGTCACCATGCAAGGAGGATTACATCTGCTGTGTGTATGAAACGTGTCTGATTAACATGACGGCTCGTGACCTCTCTTCTGGCATGTTTTATGACCGCGGTACACAGGTCTGAGAACTGAGGGTTTGAGGATTGTAGAGGCACTCTGTTGGGAATTCTAAGGCAAAAAGGCGATGGCCTCAAACATAGCTACATGTACACACAGACACGGTCCCAGATGTGTGTGTTTACCTCATGTTGAAAATCCTCTGTATCCCTGCGCCTGCTATCTGTCGTTTGCCCAAGCCCAGTTCTCACACACATACAAGCGCACGCGCACACACACACATACACACACACACTCACACCAGCTTTGTAGCTATATCAAAGCATTAACTATCAACATGCTGTATAACCCCTAAGCTTTACAGATGGGTTTCTTATTTTTACTGACTACGATCAGCGGTCCAAAACCTGATGCATGAATGAAGGATAATGAGGAAAACGTGTGACTTCAAAGGAGTGGGAGCAGTTAAAAAGCCTGAGACTTGTGGCAATGTGCCTCGCAACCAATTTGTTTACACACGACTCCAACCCCAACAATTGAGACTGAGAGAGAGAAAAAACATGTTGCTTTGGCAAATGTGTTTGGAGCTATTCATAATCAAACCAAATGAAATGGAATTGCCAATTCCATTTCATTTGGTTTGATTATGAATAGCTCCAAACACATTTGCCAAAGCAACATGTTTTTTCTCTCTCTCAGTCTCAATTGTTGGGGTTGGAGTCGTGTGTAAACAAATTGGTTGCGAGGCACATTGCCACAAGTCTCAGGCTTTTTAACTGCTCCCACTCCTTTGAAGTCACACGTTTTCCTCATTATCCTTCATTCATGCATCAGGTTTTGGACCGCTGATCGTAGTCAGTAAAAATAAGAAACCCATCTGTAAAGCTTAGGGGTTATACAGCATGTTGATAGTTAATGCTTTGATATAGCTACAAAGCTGGTGTGAGTGTGTGTGTGTATGTGTGTGTGTGCGCGTGCGCTTGTATGTGTGTGAGAACTGGGCTTGGGCAAACGACAGATAGCAGGCGCAGGGATACAGAGGATTTTCAACATGAGGTAAACACACACATCTGGGACCGTGTCTGTGTGTACATGTAGCTATGTTTGAGGCCATCGCCTTTTTGCCTTAGAATTCCCAACAGAGTGCCTCTACAATCCTCAAACCCTCAGTTCTCAGACCTGTGTACCGCGGTCATAAAACATGCCAGAAGAGAGGTCACGAGCCGTCATGTTAATCAGACACGTTTCATACACACAGCAGATGTAATCCTCCTTGCATGGTGACATAAAGGTAGAGGTTGTTGCAGGATCTGACTCAGGTACAGACCGTTCCATTTGGTTTGACGGATAGAGACTCCATGTTCCTCTCTCTGTTAGTAAGTCTCCAGAAACCCCTTTGATCTTCCAGCCAGGCTTTCAGGATCTAATGAACTATCCCAGCTTTGTGTCTGTGTAGCACTCAGTTAGATAACAGCCAGGATATAAAGGGTAATATTCTATAATTAGTCGTTAGTCTCTTGAATGTGTCATTACTGTGTTTTTCACTCCATGCTTTCGCTGAGATGATCTGTCAAAAGTAACACAGCGGTTGATGAGATTAGTGCAGGGATTTGATTTGCGGCCAGTTAGCCCTAGAGGTGTACACACACTGACATGGAAATATACACACACACACACACACACACACACACACACACACACACACACACACACACACACACACACACACACACACACACACACACACACACACACACACACACACACACACACACACACACACACACACACACACACACACACACACACACACGCACACACACACACACCACAGACCTAATCATTTTCTGTCTGTATTGAATCATTTGTTTCATGCTCTCCTAAGATAGCAGATAGACACTGCAATCTGCCACACACCACTCTGAGCCTGTGTTTAATTAAAGAACTGCCTTTAACATGAATCCCTCCCACACACAGTTCTGTACAGTATGGTTACTATCTGGGTTGCTCGTGCCATTGAATACAACATACAGCTCTCTCTCTCTCTCTCTCTCTCTCTCTCTCTCTCTCTCCACAGACCTCCAGCAGCATTGCTATCAGTTAGTCCTCTGTCCCCTCACCCTGAATAACAGTCACTTATTGGGGAATTAGTTTCAGTTCAGAGAATCGCTGAGTTCCTCCAAATTAACTTGGTGAGGCTAAGGCCCCCAGCACACACAGACACGATGAGACATCAACTGCAGAAATACTTTAAATTGCTCGAGT
>NW_022265839.1:0-3297 GCF_002021735.2 Oncorhynchus kisutch | reverse complement strand
GGTCTGTCATAATATAATAGAGACAGTAGATCTAGCTGGTCTGTCATAATATAATAGAGACAGTAGATCTAGCTGGTCTGTCATAATATAATAGAGACAGTAGATCTAGCTGGTCTGTCATATATAATAGAGACAGTAGATCTAGCTGGTCTGTCATAATATAATAGAGACAGTAGATCTAGCTGGTCTGTCATAATATAATAGAGACAGTAGATCTAGCTGGTCTGTCATAATATAATAGAGACAGTAGATCTAGCTGGTCTGTCATAATATAATAGAGACAGTAGATCTAGCTGGTCTGTCATAATATAATAGAGACAGTAGATCTAGCTGGTCTGTCATAATATAATAGAGACAGTAGATCTAGCTGGTCTGTCATAATATAATAGAGACAGTAGATCTAGCTGGTCTGTCATAATATAATAGAGACAGTAGATCTAGCTGGTCTGTCATAATATAATAGAGACAGTAGATCTAGCTGGTCTGTCATAATATAATAGAGACAGTAGATCTAGCTGGTCTGTCATAATATAATAGAGACAGTAGATCTAGCTGGTCTGTCATAATATAATAGAGACAGTAGATCTAGCTGGTCTGTCATAATATAATAGAGACAGTAGATCTAGCTGGTCTGTCATAATATAATAGAGACAGTAGATCTAGCTGGTCTGTCATAATATAATAGAGACAGTAGATCTAGCTGGTCTGTCATAATATAATAGAGACAGTAGATCTAGCTGGTCTGTCATAATATAATAGAGACAGTAGATCTAGCTGGTCTGTCATATTATAATAGAGACAGTAGATCTAGCTGGTCTGTCATAATATAATAGAGACAGTAGATCTAGCTGGTCTGTCATATATAGAGACAGTAGATCTAGCTGGTCTGTCATATATATAGAGACAGTAGATCTAGCTGGTCTGTCATAATATAATAGAGACAGTAGATCTAGCTGGTCTGTCATAATATAATAGAGACAGTAGATCTAGCTGGTCTGTCATAATATAATAGAGACAGTAGATCTAGCTGGTCTGTCATAATATAATAGAGACAGTAGATCTAGCTGGTCTGTCATAATATAATAGAGACAGTAGATCTAGCTGGTCTGTCATAATATAATAGAGACAGTAGATCTAGCTGGTCTGTCATAAATAATAGAGACAGTAGATCTAGCTGGTCTGTCATAATATAATAGAGACAGTAGATCTAGCTGGTCTGTCATAATATAATAGAGACAGTAGATCTAGCTGGTCTGTCATAATATAATAGAGACAGTAGATCTAGCTGGTCTGTCATAATATAATAGAGACAGTAGATCTAGCTGGTCTGTCATAATATAATAGAGACAGTAGATCTAGCTGGTCTGTCATAATATAATAGAGACAGTAGATCTAGCTGGTCTGTCATAATATAATAGAGACAGTAGATCTAGCTGGTCTGTCATATATAATAGAGACAGTAGATCTAGCTGGTCTGTCATAATATAATAGAGACAGTAGATCTAGCTGGTCTGTCATAATATAATAGAGACAGTAGATCTAGCTGGTCTGTCATAATATAATAGAGACAGTAGATCTAGCTGGTCTGTCATAATATAATAGAGACAGTAGATCTAGCTGGTCTGTCATAATATAAGAGACAGTAGAAGCTGGTCTGTCATAATATAATAGAGACAGTAGATCTAGCTGGTCTGTCATAATATAATAGAGAGATCTAGATGGTCTGTCATAATATAATAGAGACAGTAGATCTAGCTGGTCTGTCATATTATAATAGAGACAGTAGATCTAGCTGGTCTGTCATAATATAATAGAGACAGTAGATCTAGCTGGTCTGTCATAATATAATAGAGACAGTAGATCTAGCTGGTCTGTCATATATAATAGAGACAGTAGATCTAGCTGGTCTGTCATAATATAATAGAGACAGTAGATCTAGCTGGTCTGTCATAATATAATAGAGACAGTAGATCTAGCTGGTCTGTCATATTATAAAGACAGTAGATCTAGCTGGTCTGTCATAATATAATAGAGACAGTAGATCTAGCTGGTCTGTCATAATATAATAGAGACAGTAGATCTAGCTGGTCTGTCATAATATAATAGGACAGTAGATCTAGCTGGTCTGTCATAATATAATAGAGACAGTAGATCTAGCTGGTCTGTCATAATATAATAGAGACAGTAGATCTAGCTGGTCTGTCATAATATAATAGAGACAGTAGATCTAGCTGGTCTGTCAAAATATAATAGAGACAGTAGATCTAGCTGGTCTGTCATAAATATAATCTATCTCTGGTCTGTCATAATATAATAGAGACAGTAGATCTAGCTTGAGTCTCTCTATAATGGATAATCAAATAGTTGCAGTAGATATATAGTGCCGATCTAAGTGGAAGTAGAGGGTGCTAGGGGCTGGTCATACTAATTAATTTCTAGGCTTCAGAATATAACCCAGAGATAGATCTAGGTGGCTGTCATTATATAATAGAGACAGTAGATCTAGCTGGTCTGTCATAATATAATAGAGACAGTAGATCTAGCTGGTCTGTCATAATATAATAGAGACAGTAGATCTAGCTGGTCTGTCATAATATAATAGAGACAGTAGATCTAGCTGGTCTGTCATAATATAATAGAGACAGTAGATCTAGCTGGTCTGTCATAATATAATAGAGACAGTAGATCTAGCTGGTCTGTCATAATATAATAGAGACAGTAGATCTAGCTGGTCTTCATAATATAATAGAGACAGTAGATCTAGCTGGTCTGTCATAATATAATAGAGACAGTAGATCTAGCTGGTCTGTCATATATAATAGAGACAGTATCTAGCTGGTCTGTCTAAGTAATTAGACAGTAATCTAGCTGGTCTAGAATAATAAATAGAGACAGTAGATCTAGCTGGTCTGTCATAATATAACAAGAACAGTAGATCTAGCTGGTCTGTCATAATATAATAGAGACAGTAGATCTAGCTGGTCTGTCATAATATAATAGAGACAGTAGATCTAGCTGGTCTGTCATAATATAATAGAGACAAAGAGACAGTAGATCTAGCTGGTCTGTCAAAATATAATAGAGACAGTAGATCTAGCTGGTCTGTCATAATATAATAGAGACAGTAGATCTAGCTGGTCTGTCATAATATAACAGAGACAGTAGATCTAGCTGGTCTGAAATAATTATAGAGACAGTAGATCTAGCTGGTCTGTCAAAATATATAGAGACAGTAGATCTAGTGGTCTGTCATAATATAATAGAGACAGTAGATAGCTGGTCTGTCATAATTCATAA
>NW_022265837.1:0-3334 GCF_002021735.2 Oncorhynchus kisutch | reverse complement strand
AGTTTTAATCTAGTACATTTGACTGGGTTACAAACAGGGTTGAATACATTTCAACACGTGTCAAGTTTTGTATTTTTTTCATTGCAAGATGAGACAAAACCTAAAACAAAAACTCTTTAATGCTTTTGGAACGTGTGAAGAGTTGCAGGGATCAGATTTTATGACTTTATTTTACTTTTCTGCACAGCAGTGTGAGAATCAATATTGTGATAAAGAGACGAATTTGGTTCATATTTGGCAGCGCTGGTAGAATGTAGCTGTCTTTATAGATTTACAGTCGAGTACAACATTTCAAATATATTCAACCTTATCTTCAACCCACATAAAAAAAATATATAGTTTATTCTACAAATGTCTGTCACCATTTAAACAAGATGATTCAATTATTACAATGCAGTTAGTATGTGAGTATAGTGTGTTTGAAGTTTGTAACTAGTGCAATTCTAATGAAAGTGCAAGGAGAAGCAAGGCATTGTACACGTCACCTACATAGATGTTTGACCGTGACATTGACAAACCTTCCATTTAGACTCATTTCATTTGCTTTGAAATGAAAAAAAGAAAAGTCATGTACCAAAGTACCTTTTCAAGGACAATAATCAGAAATGCTCGAATAACCTACCTCGGAAAAGTAATATGTTGCCAAATCATTTCAAGATGTTTAGCATTTTCCGAGGTAGGTTATTCGAGCATTTCTGATTATTGTCCTTGAAAAGGTACTTTGGTACATGACTTTTCTTTTTTCATTTCAAAGCAAATGAAATGAGTCTAAATGGAAGGTTTGTCAATGTCACGGTCAAACATCTATGTAGGTGACGTGTACAATGCCTTGCTTCTCCTTGCACTTTCATTAGAATTGCACTAGTTACAAACTTCAAACACACTATACTCACATACTAACTGCATTGTAATAATTGAATCATCTTGTTTAAATGGTGACAGACATTTGTAGAATAAACTATATATTTTTTTTATGTGGGTTGAAGATAAGGTTGAATATATTTGAAATGTTGTACTCGACTGTAAATCTATAAAGACAGCTACATTCTACCAGCGCTGCCAAATATGAACCAAATTCGTCTCTTTATCACAATATTGATTCTCACACTGCTGTGCAGAAAAGTAAAATAAAGTCATAAAATCTGATCCCTGCAACTCTTCACACGTTCCAAAAGCATTAAAGAGTTTTTGTTTTAGGTTTTGTCTCATCTTGCAATGAAAAAAATACAAAACTTGACACGTGTTGAAATGTATTCAACCCTGTTTGTAACCCAGTCAAATGTACTAGATTAAAACTAATCGTACGTGCTAACCATCTCTACAGCCCATTAACCAGCCGGGGGGGAAGATGTGACCCTGTGACACAGGCTGGGATTGTGTTCGCCTGTAGAGGAAAATAAAATATTGCTGTGTTCAACGACGCACTGTTGCCATGGGTAATATTTCTGTTGCCCCCATCGTTTGAGCTATGCTCTACATATTGTCATGTACAATACAAACTCTTGTATTATGGCATTGGCATTGGGATCGAGGGTCCCAGTTCAGGGATCTGTTCACATGTCCATTCACTGAGAAACCAGAGAGCCCCAACACATCGACCCGGGACCGGTACCCTGTGTGTATATAGCCAAGTTATTGTTACTTATTGCGTATTTATTCCTTGTGTTATTATTTTTCTATTATTTCTCTTTTCTTCTCTCTGCATTGTTGGGAAGGGTCCATAAGTAAGCATTTCACTGTTAGTCCACACCTGTTGTTTTACGAAGCATGTGACAGATACATTTGGTTGGATTTGTATTATTTAAAAACATTTTAATTAAACTAGGCAAGTCAGCTAAGAACAAATTCTTATTTGCAATGACGGCCTACCCCGGTCCAAACCCGGACGACGCTGGGCCAATTTTGCGCCGCCCTATGGGACTCCGAATCGCGGCCGGATGTGATACAGCCTCATTTGAGCTGGTAGAGGACATAATGACATCATTTACAGGAAGTGTCAGATCAGAGCGTTCATACAGAACAAGGCTGTTTTTTAAGGCCAACCGGCCGACTCTGTGGAAAGAGAACTGTTACATCAAGCCATTAAATATGCAGCAATGTTTCTGTATTTTGACTGCTGTGGAAAGTCTGTGGACGGGGGGGGGGGAATGTGATGGGGGATCAGGATTTGGGGATTTTTGTCAGGCCCCAAGTGAACATGAAAGAGTGTGTTGTGCTAGGAGGCACAGGGATGGCTGCTGTGTGCTGTAAGGGTCTGCTATGTTCACCTTGTACTTACAGGGATGTATGAATATCACACACACACACACACCACACACACTCTAACTATCCTAACCATGCCCTCCTGTTTAATTAACACAGACACAGCTGCCAATAGTGTCATTGACATTGTGGATTCTTGAAAATCTAATTTGCCCAGCCGAGCACATTCCTCACATGAAAGGGAAGGGAATCCATGAGGCGTCCTTCTGTCCCAGAGTTTGGAGCTCACAGATGGACACTCAATAAAGATTTTATTTTGGTGTCATTCAGAGGAGGAAATGGCTTGTGTTGCTGGTCACACAGCCCTTGGGTGACGCATCTTCCAGTGTGCAGGAACGGGATTGGAATGAAGCAGGCTTTTGGCGAATCGGCAGCACACACATTCTTGGGACTACACCTGTGATGGTGTCTCTGTAGGCTAGAGCTAGACCTTTCATAGTGACGCAATGTGTGTTGGGTGAAGATGTGTTTAAAAAAATAAAAATGTCACGTTCTGACCTTAGTTCCTTTGTTTTGTCTTTGTTTTAGTATGGTCAGGGTGTGAGTTGGGGTGGGCAGTCTATGTTCTTTTGTCTATAATTTGGGATTTCTGTGTTTTGGCCTGGTATGGTTTTCAATCAGAGGCAGCTGTCAATCGTTGTCCCTGATTGAGAACCATACTTAGGTAGCCTGGTTTCACCTTTGAGTTGTGGGTTGATTATTTTCTGTTCAGTGTTTTTTTGTATTCACCGTTCAGGACTGTTTCGTTCTCGTTATTTTGTTTCGTGTTCATGTTAATAATTATCAAGATGGACACTTACCACGTTGCGCATTGGTCCTCCTCTTCTTCCACCAACAACGGCCGTTACACCAAAACATAATTGAAAATCCAACCATGTTACATTCCACTGTACTGTAGATGTTTGAGATTAGCCTTCTTAAACCCCCAGATCCTTACGGTGCAGCCTAGCATTTGATCTTACAGTGCAATTAAACATTGCATTTATAATGTGGAGATGTTTAATTACGGTATTGTACTTTTTACTCCATACATTTTCCTTGACACTCAAAAGTACTCGTTATATTTGAATGC
>NW_022265836.1:354428-447737 GCF_002021735.2 Oncorhynchus kisutch | reverse complement strand
ATCTGACTGTAACTAAGTGTGTGTGTCTAGTGGGTCTGTATCTGACTAACTAAGTGTGTGTGTCTAGGTGGGTCTGTATCTGACTGTAACTAAGTGTGTGTTGTCTAGGTGGGTCTGTATCTGACTGTAACTAAGTGTGTGTTGTCTATGTGGGTCTGTATCTGACTGTAACTAAGTGTGTGTTGGTCTAGGTGGGTCTGTATCTGACTGTAGCTAAGTGTGTGTTGTCTATGTGGGTCTGTATCTGACTGTACCTAAGTGTGTGTGTCTCGGTGGGTCTGTATCTGACTGTAACTAAGTGTGTGTTGGTCTAGGTGGGTCTGTATCTGACTGTACCTAAGTGTGTGTTGGTCTAGGTGGGTCTGTATCTGACTGTACCTAAGTGTGTGTGTCTCGGTGGGTAGCAGACACTTGCATATTGAATGACCTTCATTTAAAAATGATGATGTCATGTTTGGAACGGAATCTTATATAATGCATTCTCCCGTCTGAACACCAGGGGGCAGTGGTGGTCTAAGAAACAACAGTGTAGCTACAGCAACAGCAACGTTTCCAACAATAAACCGAGCGCATGAAACTCACACATTACATCACTCTCTGGGCCCTGGTCCAATGGAGTGCACTATATAGGAAACAGGTGCCATTTGAAGCACGTCATTGTCTCTAATACTGTGGATGTTGTTCATCTCTTGTCTCTAATAACTGTGGATGTTGTTCATCTCTTGTCTCTAATAACTGTGGATGTTTTTCAGTCCTTGTCTCTAATAACTGGATGTTATTCAGTCCTTGTCTCTAATAACTGTTGATGTTCTTCAGTCCTTGTCTCTAATAACTGTGGATGTTGTTCATCTCTTGTCTCTAATAACTGTGGATGTTGTTCAGTCCTTGTTCTCTAATAACTGTGGATGTTGTTCAGTCCTTGTCTCTAATAACTGTGGATGTTGTTCATCTCTTGTCTCTAATAACTGTGGATGTTCTTCAGTCCTTGTCTCTAATAACTGGATGTTATTCAGTCATTGTCTCTAATAACTGTGGATGTTGTTCATCTCTTGTCTCTAATAACTGTGGATGTTCTTCAGTCCTTGTCTCTAATAACTGGATGTTATTCAGTCCTTGTCTCTAATAACTGTGGATGTTCTTCATCTCTTGTCTCTAATAACTGTGGATGTTGTTCAGTCCTCGTCTCTAATAACTGTGGATGTTGTTCATCTCTTGTCTCTAATAACTGTGGATGTTGTTCATCTCTTGTCTCTAATAACTGTGGATGTTGTTCATCTCTTGTCTCTAATAACTGTGGATGTTGTTCATCTCTTGTCTCTAATAACTGTGGATGTTGTTCATCTCTTGTCTCTAATAACTGTGGATGTTCTTCAGTCCTTGTCTCTAATAACTGTGGATGTTCAGTCCTTGTCTCTAATAACTGTGGATGTTCAGTCCTTGTCTCTAATAACTGTGGATGTTTCAGTCTCTTCAGTCCTTGTCTCTAATAACTGTGGATGTTCATCAGTCCTTCGTCTCTAATAACTGTGGATGTTGATTCATCTCTGGTCTCTAATAACTGTGGATGTGCTTCATCTCTGGTCTCTAATAACTGTGGATGTTCTTTCCAGTCCTTGTCTCTAATAACTGTGGATGTTGTTCAGTCCTTGTCTCTAATAACTGTGGATGTTTGTTCATCATGTCTCTAATAACTGTGGATGTTGTTCATCTCTTGTCTCTTAATAACTGTGGATGTTCTTCAGTCCTAATGGTGTCAGTCTAATAACTGTGGATGTTGTTCAGTCCTTGTCTCTAATAACTGTGGATGTTGTTCAGTCCTTGTCTCTAATAACTGTGGATGTTGTTCAGTCCTTGTCTCTAATAACTGTGGATGTTCTTCAGTCCTTGTCTCTAATAACTGTGGATGTTGTTCAGTCCTTGACTCTAATAACTGTGGATGTTGTTCAGTCCTGTCTCTAATAACTGTGGATGTTGTTCAGTCCTTGTCTCTAATAACTGTGGATGTTGTTCAGTCCTTGTCTCTAATAACTGTGGATGTTGTTCAGTCCTTGTCTCTAATAACTGTGGATGTTGTTCAGTCCTTGTCTCTAATAACTGTGGATGTTGTTCAGTCCTTGTCTCTAATAACTGTGGATGTTCTTCAGTCCTTGTCTCTAATAACTGTGGATGTTCAGTCCTCGTCTCTAATAACTGTGGATGTTGTTCATCTCTTGTCTCTAATAACTGTGGATGTTGTTCATCTCTTGTCTCTATTAACTGTGGATGTTGTTCAGTCCTTGTCTCTAATAACTGTGGATGTTCTTCAGTCCTTGTCTCTAATAACTGTGGATGTTCTTCAGTCCTTGTCTCTAATAACTGTGGATGTTCTTCAGTCCTTGTCTCTAATAACTGTGGATGTTGTTCAGTCCTTGTCTCTAATAACTGTGGATGTTGTTCAGTCCTTGTCTCTTAATAACTGTGGATATTGTTCAGAGAGAGAGATCCCTGGCAGAGGGTGTGTTCAGAAACCACTTTAGACACCAGAGGTGCAGCCAAATGTCACAGACATCTCTGGAGAGATGTTAACAAACACAGACATCTCTGGAGAGATGTTAACAAACACAGACTGATTCACAGACTGAATACATTTGAATTAAACTCAATAAACTGAGTTACGACAGAGTTACAGCATCATTTGTTAATGCTGCAGTAATAGTGTAGTCTGTCTCTGTCCCTTTCCTGCCCATGTCTCTGTGTCTGTCTGTCTCTATCTCTGTTCCTGTCCTCTGTCACTCTCTCTCTCTGTCTTTGTTCCTGTCTCTGTCCATGACTTTCTCTCTGTCCCTGTCTCTCTCCCTGTCTCTGTCCCTGTCTCTGCCCATGTCTCTGTCCCTGTCTCTCTCCCTGTCCCTGTCTCTCTGTCCCTGTCTCTGCCCTATTTCTCTGTCCCTGTCTCTCTGTCCCTTTCTCTGCCCTATTTCTCTGTCCCTGTCTCTCTGTCCCTGTCTCTGTCTCTGTCTCTGCCCTATGTCTCTGTCCCTGTCTCTATGTCTCTGTCCCTGTCTCTCTGCCCATGTCTCTCTCCCTGTCTCTGTCCCTGTCTCTGCCCATGTCTCTGTCCCTGTCTCTCTCCCTGTCTCTGTCCCTGTCTCTCTGTCCCTGTCTCTGCCCTATTTCTCTGTCCCTGTCTCTCTGTCCCTGTCTCTGCCCTATTTCTCTGTCCCTGTCTCTCTGTCCCTGTCTCTCTGTCCCTGTCTCTGCCCATGTCTCTGTCCCTGTCTCTCTCCCTGTCTCTGTCCCTGTCTCTCTGTCCCTGTCTCTGCCCTATTTCTCTGTCCCTGTCTCTCTGTCCCTGTCTCTGCCCTATTTATCTGTCCCTGTCTCTCTGTCCCTGTCTCTGTCTCTATGTCTCTGCCCCTGTCTCTGCCCCTGTCTCTGTCCCTGTCTCTGTCTCTGTCTCTGTCTCTGTCTCTGCCCCTGTCTCTGCCCCTGTCTCTGTCTCTGCCCCTGTCTCTGCCCTATGTCTCTGCCCCTGTCTCTGCCCCTGTCTCTGTCTCTATGTCTCTGCCCCTGTCTCTGCCCTATGTCTCTGTCCCTGTCTCTATGTCTCTGTCCCTGTCTCTCTGCCCCTGTCTCTGCCCCTGTCCCTGTCTCTGCCCTATTTCTCTGTCCCTGTCTCTCTGTCCCTGTCTCTGCCCTATTTCTCTGTCCCTGTCTCTCTGTCCCTGTCTCTCTGTCCCTGTCTCTGTCTCTATGTCTCTGCCCCTGTCTCTGCCCCTGTCTCTGTCCCTGTCTCTGTCTCTGTCTCTCTGCCCCTGTCTCTGCCCCTGTCTCTGTCTCTATGTCTCTGCCCCTGTCTCTGCCCTATTTCTCTGTCCCTGTCTCCCTGTCACTGTCTCTGCCCTATGTCTCTGGCCCTATGTCTCTCTGCCCCTGTCTCTGCCCTGTCTCTGCCCCTGTCTCTGCCCCTGTCTCTGCCCCTGTCTCTGCCTCTGTCTCTGCCCCTGTCTCTGCCTCTGTCTCTGCCCCTGTCTCTGCCTCTGTCTCTGCCCCTGTCTCTGTCCCTGTCCATGGTGCTGAAAAGCCCAGTTCTCTCTCTTGCTTATCAGCATTTAACCTCCATCTGGAAAACACTCTTTCAAATTCCATGTTAACACAAGACAAGCGGCCAATATGCCTTACTGTATTCTCTCTCTCTCCTCTCCTCTCCTCTCTCTCTCTCCTCTCCTCTCTTCTCTCTCCCTCCTCTCTCTTTCTCCTCTCTTCGCTCTCTTCTCTCTTCTCTCATCTATTTTTCTCTCTCCTTTTCTCTCTCTTCTCTCTTCTCTTGTGTTTCTGCTGGCTGTCACTGAGGCCTGTTACTGTGTGATGCCATTAGTCTCTATCCAGGAAAGGAGAGGAAAAAGGAGAGGAGGAGGAGAGTAAAGGAGAGGAGAGAGGATATGGCAGGAGAGGTGAAAGGGGAGAGAGGGACGAGAGGAGAAGAAGAGAGGAGAGGAGGGAGAGAGGGCCCCCTACAGAGAGGAGGAGAGGGGAGGAGGGGACGGGGAGAGGAGAGGAGGGAGAGAAGGCCCCCTACAGAGAGGAGGAGAGGAGGGAGAGAGGCCCGGCCATGGTAATTGCCTTTCTGGGATAATGACTCCAAGCCAGAGACAGGACCCTCCATACTCCCTCCACTGCTCCTCAACTGGTGCTCTGGAGGAGTGTGGCGTCAGACTGATTATCTCTCTGGCTGTGTCCCAAATCACTGTATACTGTATGTAGTGCACTACTTTTGACCAGGACTTATAGGACTCTGGTGAAAAGTAGTGCACTTTATAGGGAGTAGTGTGCGATTTGGGATATACTCTTTCTCTCTCTCTGTATCCTTCCTCGTACATGCATGAACAACATCCTCCTCAAACACAGGGGACGTTTTGATTGGTTAAGTCTTCCCGTCCCCCCACACCACCTCTCTCCTGAATGCAGTTAATACTCAGAAAAGGCAAATGTCTGTCTTTAAAAAAACGATAAGCTCCACCGCTGTGGTCAAGATACACCACAGTGAGTACGGTTACACACTATAATACCATTATTGTGGATAGTCAGATGAATAGAATTGTTGTATTAAGAAATGTTTATAATGGTTTGCAAGAAGAACCATTTCCCTAATAACCCTGTGTTACATGGACACATCTGAAATCTGATTGGACTATGATAAATACATCACGTCGACCAATCAAAATAGACCTTGTACCACAGCGACCATGTTTATTTTTTTTAATTTTTTGTTGTTGTTGTATGTGAAAACTACTTCTTAAAGATGAATACTTTTCAGTTGTTTATGAACTCACTTCACTGGTACTAAAGAGAGAGGCTCACTCGGCTGGAGCTACCATGTTCTGGAGCTACCATGTTCTGGAGCTACCATGTTCTGGTGCTACTATGTGCTGGTGCTACCATGTGCTGGAGCTACCATGTTCTGGAGCTACCATGTTCTGGTGCTACCATGTTCTGGTGCTACCATGTGCTGGTACTACCATGTGCTGGTGCTACCATGTGCGGGTGCTACCATGTTCTGGAGCTACCAGGTGCTGAAGTTACCAGGTGCTGGAGCTACCATGTGCTGGAGCTACCAGGTGCTGGAGCTACCATGTGCTGGAGCTACCATGTGCTGGAGCTACCATGTTCTGGAGCTACCATGTGCTGGAGCTACCAGGTGCTGGAGCTACCATGTTCTGGAGCTACCAGGTGCTGAAGTTACCAGGTGCTGGAGCTACCATGTGCTGGAGCTACCAGGTGCTGGAGCTACCATGTGCTGGAGCTACCAGGTGCTGGAGCTACCATGTTCTGGAGCTACCATGTGCTGGAGCTACCATGTTCTGGAGCTACCATGTGCTGGAGCTACCAGGTGCTGGAGCTACCATGTTCTGGAGCTACCATGTGCTGGAGCTACCATGTTCTGGAGCTACCATGTTCTGGAGCTACCATGTGCTGGAGCTACCAGGTGCTGGAGCTACCATGTTCTGGAGCTACCATGTGCTGGAGCTACTACATGTGCTGCTGCTCTGATTTTAAGATCCTAACAATTGAAAAGGTTGCTCAGAAAACCAGCTGTTTACATGTCCTAACAATTGAAGTAGGCAGGGTGTAGTCAGAGTGGACAGTAGGCAGGGTGTAGTCAGTGTACAGTAGGCAGGGTGTAGTCAGAGTGGACAGTAGGCAGGGTGTAGTCAGTGTACAGTAGGCAGGGTGTAGTCAGAGTGGACAGTAGGCAGGGTGTAGTCAGTGTACAGTAGGCAGGGTGTAGTCAGAGTGGACAGTAGGCAGGGTGTAGTCAGTGGACAGTAGGCAGGGTGTAGTCAGAGTGGACAGTAGGCAGGGTGTAGTCAGTGGACAGTAGGCAGGGTGTAGTCAGAGTGGACAGTAGGCAGGGTGTAGTCAGTGTACAGTAGGCAGGGTGTAGTCAGAGTGGACAGTAGGCAGGGTGTAGTCAGAGTGGACAGTAGGCAGGGTGTAGTCAGTGGACAGTAGGCAGGGTGTAGTCAGAGTGGACAGTAGGCAGGGTGTAGTCAGTGGACAGTAGGCAGGGTGTAGTCAGAGTGGACAGTAGGCAGGGTGTAGTCAGTGTACAGTAGGCAGGGTGTAGTCAGAGTGGACAGTAGGCAGGGTGTAGTCAGAGTGGACAGTAGGCAGGGTGTAGTCAGTGGACAGTAGGCAGGGTGTAGTCAGTGGACAGTAGGCAGGGTGTAGTCAGTGGACAGTAGGCAGGGTGTAGTCAATGAAAAAGTTGCTCAGAAAACCAGGCGTTTTAAACAGCACATGTTTACTTCTGATTTTGACCTGACACCGATTTAAGATAAGTTGAGGAAGGAGTTTACGTGACTAATGTATAATCTGCCTACATCAGTTAAATGTCTAGTTATTAATGGTAACATACTGGTTGTAGCCCCATTCCACAGTTTTTACCTTTATTTAACTAGGCAAGTCAGTTAAAGAACCAATTCTTATTTACAACGACGGCCTAGCCTAGTGGGTTAACGACAGAGCCTAGTGGGTTAACGACAGAGCCTAGTGGGTTAACTGCCTGTTCAGGAGCAGAACGACAGATTTTTTTCTTACCTTGTCAGCTCTGGGATTTGATCTAGCAACCTTTTGGTTACTAGTCCAACGCTCTAACCACTAGACTACCTGCCGACCCGATATAGAGTGGATCTGTACATTAGAACTACCTACATGCTATTCCTCAAGAAAACAGCCTTCATCCAATTTGTCTTGTTACGAATATAAACAGATCTCAGTGGCGCTGTGGTCTAAGGCACTGCATCTCAGTGCTCGAGGCCATCACTACAGACACCCTGGTTCGGTTTCTCGGCTGTATCACAACCCGGCCGTGATCGAGAGTCCCAATGGTGCGGCTCGACAATTGTCCCGGCGTCGTCCGGGTTAAGGGTAGGGTTTGGGCCTGGGTAGGGCCCGTCCATTGTAAAATAAGGAATTTATTCTTAACTGACTTGCCTAGTTAAATAAAGGTTAAATATATATATATTTTTTTAATAAAACCCAAGGACCGAACGTAGGGTTGTATTCACCGTGACCTTGTATTGGAACAACACCTCTTGCTGTGAATAGAACCAGGTTCAGTGGCAATGCATTTTCATGTCAACTCATTTAGCCCTTTAGAACCTCGAAGGATACAGCAACATTCCATGTTCAATGCCATTTTCCCAACCAACTATTGTATAGAGAATGAATAACATTAACATTCAATAGAAAAAGGAATGGAAGTAGGAATGTGTTTTTGTTGTGTGTGTGTGTGTGTGTTTTTTTTAAAGAGACGGGGTCGAGGATGTTGGCAATGAAGTTCAGTTGTTTTCTGAACTTCTGTTGTGATCAGGCTTTAAAGTTAAACCATATTTCTGTGTGTTACGAAGCAGGAAGAATGTGTTTCAGGAAACTGAAAGCATTTTCTAACTGCCTGTAGTCGTAGTATCACTGCAGCGTACACTACGGGTTTACTACAGTAGGCAGGGTGTAGTCAGTGGACAGTAGGCAGGGTGTAGTCAGTGTACAGTAGGCAGGGTGTAGTCAGTGTACAGTAGGCTGGGTGTAGTCAGTGTACAGTAGGCAGGGTGTAGTCAGTGTACAGTAGGCAGGGTGTAGTCAGTGTACAGTAGGCAGGGTGTAGTCAGTGTACAGTAGGCAGGGTGTAGTCAGTGTACAGTAGGCTGGGTGTAGTCAGTGTACAGTAGGCAGGGTGTAGTCAGTGTACAGTAGGCAGGGTGTAGTCAGTGTACAGTAGGCAGGGTGTAGTCAGTGTACAGTAGGCAGGGTGTAGTCAGTGTACAGTAGGCAGGGTGTAGTCCGTGTACAGTAGGCTGGGTGTAGTCAGTGTACAGTAGGCAGAGTGTATAGTAGACAGGGTGTAGGCAGAGTACAGTAGGCAGGGTGTAGTCAGTGTGCAGTAGGCAGGGTGTAGTCAGTGTACAGTAGGCAGGGTGTAGTCAGTGTACAGTAGGCAGGGTGTAGTCAGTGTGCAGTAGGCAGGGTGTAGTCAGTGTGCAGTAGGCAGGGTGTAGTCAGTGTGCAGTAGGCAGGGTGTAGTCAGTGTACAGTAGACAGGGTGTAGTCAGTGTGCAGTAGGCAGGGTGTAGGCAGAGTGTATAGTAGACAGGGTGTAGTCAGTGTACAGTAGACAGGGTGTAGTCAGGGTGTAGTCAGTGTACAGTAGACAGGGTGTAGTTAGTGTGCAGTAGGCAGGGTGTAGGCAGAGTGTATAGTAGACAGGGTGTAGTCAGTGTACAGTAGACAGGGTGTAGTCAGTGTACAGTAGACAGGGTGTAGTCAGTGTGCAGTAGGCAGGGTGTAGTCAGTGTACAGTAGGCAGGGTGTAGTGAGTGTACAGTAGGCAGGGAGTAGTCAGTGTACAGTGACAGGGTGTAGTCAGAGTACAGTAGGCAGGGTGTAGTCAGTGTACAGTAGGCAGGGTGTAGTCAGTGTGCAGTAGGCAGGGTGTAGTCAGTGTGCAGTAGACAGGGTGTAGTCAGTGTGCAGTAGGCAGGGTGTTGTCAGTGTGCAGTAGGCATGGTGTAGTCAGTGTACAGTAGGCAGGGTGTAGTCAGTGTACAGTAAGCAGGGTGTAGTCAGTGTACAGTAGGCAGGGTGTAGTCAGTGTACAGTATGCAGGGTGTAGTCAGTGTACAGTAGGCAGGGTGTAGTCAGTGTACAGTAAGCAGGATGTAGTCAGTGTATAGTGTGCAGGGTGTAGGCAGTGTACAGTAGGCAGGGTGTAGGCAGAGTGTATAGTGTGCAGGGTGTAGTCAGTGTGCAGTAGGCAGGGTGTAGTCAGTGTACAGTAGGCAGGGTGTAGTCAGAGTGTAGTCAGAGTGTAGTCAGTGATTAATACAGAGTGAAAGACAGTTTTATAAGCGAACCACCAGACTAAAACATCTCCCTCTCATATCATAAAAACGTGGCCTTTGAGCATGATCCCAGTCCGTGTGATGGATCGATCCATTATGCCTCCATCCAGTCGAAAAAATGGTGTTAAAAACACGATGGGTATACGTACAAACAGACATGTCAGGTCTACATGTGTCTTTTGAATGTGTCCAGTAGCTAGCAGTCATTGAGTTAGCTAGGCTGAGTCCCCCAGTACAACAGGAGAACAGTAGCTAGCAGTCTTTGAGTTAGCTAGGCTGAGTTCCCCAGTACAGCAGGAGAACAGTAGCTAGCAGTCTTTGAGTTAGCTAGGCTGAGTCCCTCAGTACAACAGGAGAACAGTAGCTAGCAGTCTATGAGTTAGCTAGGCTGAGTCCATCCGTACATCAGGAGAACAGTAGCTAGCAGTCTTTGAGTTAGCTAGGCTGAGTCCCCCAGTACATCAGGAGAACAGTAGCTAGCAGTCTTTGAGTTAGCTAGGCTGAGTCCCCCAGTACAGCAGGAGAACAGTAGCTAGCAGTCATTGAGTTAGCTAGGCTGAGTCCCTCAGTACAGCAGGAGAACAGTAGCTAGCAGTCATTGAGTTAGCTAGGCTGAGTCCCCCAGTACATCAGGAGAACAGTAGCTAGCAGTCATTGAGTTAGCTAGGCTGAGTCCCCCAGTACAGCAGGAGAACAGTCGCTAGCAGTCATTGAGTTAGCTAAGCTGAGTCCCTCAGTACAGCAGGAGAAACTCGAGTTTCCCAAATGGCACCCTATTCCTTACCTAGTGCACTTCTTTCAACCAGAGCCCTATGGGCCCAGCTCAGAAGTAGTGCACTATATAGTGAATACGGTGCCATTAGTGTTGCTGTTACATGTTACAGTGAGGAGTGTCTTAGACGTTAGACAACATGGCAGACAGGAAACAGGACTTAATGTGATCCCCTTCATCTCTCCATTCAGAAAGCAAAGGTTTCTGAGGACCCTTTGAAGGTCGATTAGGGGATTAAGAGACTAGAGGTTTGCCTGTCACGCTGATCTGGTAACCAACGTTTTTTTTAGGTGACACACAGACGGCATCCCATCTCCACACAGGAGGCTGGTGTCATTTTGAATCGGAGGCCGTCCCACTTTTGCTTTTTGCATGTGGCTGTGCAAACCAAGCCAATCCAAGCCAATCCAAGCCAAGCCAAGCTAAACCAATCCAAACCAATCCAAACCAAGCCAATCCAAGCCAAACCAAGCCAAGCCAATCCAATCCAAGCAAATCCATGCAAATCCAAGCCAAGCCAATCCAATCCAAGCCAATCCAAGCAGGTCAGATGTTTTCAGGATCACAGAGAGAGGGGCCCCTGGCTCTGGTGAAACGACATACTATGGAGTAGTATATGTTGCCATAATGCAGAGTAGTATCTAGTATTTCCTCCCTATGCATCAAGTCAGTACTGTAGCAGTGATGATTCTATACAGTCAGAGGTGAGGAAGTGAAGGGGTTTTAGCAGTGATGATTCTATACAGTCAGAGGTGAGGAAGTGAAGGGGTTTTAGCAGTGATGATTCTATACAGTCAGAGGTGAGGAAGTGAAGGGGTTTTAGCAGTGATGATTCTATACAGTCAGAGGTGAGGGAGTGAAGGGGTTTTAGCAGTGATGATTCTATACAGTCAGAGGTGAGGAAGTGAAGGGGATTTAGCAGTGATGATTCTATACAGTCAGAGGTGAGGGAGTGAAGGGGTTTTAGCAGTGATGATTCTATACAGTCAGAGGTGAGGAAGTGAAGGGGTTTTAGCAGTGATGATTCTATACAGTCAGAGGTGAGGGAGTGAAGGGGTTTTAGCAGTGATGATTCTACACGGTCAGAGGTGAGGAAGTGAAGGGGTTTTAGCAGTGATGATTCTATACAGTCAGAGGTGAGGAAGTGAAGGGCTTTTAGCAGTGATGATTCTATACAGTCAGAGGTGAGGAAGTGAAGTGGTTTTAGCAGTGATGATTCTATACAGTCAGAGGTGAGGAAGTGAAGGGGTTTTAGCAGTGATGATTCTATACAGTCAGAGGTGAGGAAGTGAATGGGTTTTAGCAGTGATGATTCTATACAGTCAGAGGTGAGGAAGTGAAGGGGTTTTAGCAGTGATGATTCTATACAGTCAGAGGTGAGGAAGTGAAGGGGTTTTAGCAGTGATGATTCTATACAGTCAGAGGTGAGGAAGTGAAGGGGTTTTAGCAGTGATGATTCTATACAGTCAGAGGTGAGGAAGTGAAGTGGTTTTAGCAGTGATGATTCTATACAGTCAGAGGTGAGGAAGTGAAGGGGTTTTAGCAGTGATGATTCTATACAGTCAGAGGTGAGGGAGTGAAGGGGTTTTAGCAGTGATGATTCTATACAGTCAGAGGTGAGGAAGTGAAGGGGTTTTAGCAGTGATGATTCTATACAGTCAGAGGTGAGGAAGTGAAGGGGTTTTAGCAGTGATGATTCTATACAGTCAGAGGTGAGGGAGTGAAGGGGTTTTAGCAGTGATGATTCTATACAGTCAGAGGTGAGGAAGTGAAGGGGTTTTAGCAGTGATGATTCTATACAGTCAGAGGTGAGGGAGTGAAGGGGTTTTAGCAGTGATGATTCTATACAGTCAGAGGTGAGGAAGTGAAGGGGTTTTAGCAGTGATGATTCTATACAGTCAGAGGTGAGGGAGTGAAGGGGTTTTAGCAGTGATGATTCTACACGGTCAGAGGTGAGGAAGTGAAGGGGTTTTAGCAGTGATGATTCTATACAGTCAGAGGTGAGGAAGTGAAGGGCTTTTAGCAGTGATGATTCTATACAGTCAGAGGTGAGTAAGTGAAGTGGTTTTAGCAGTGATGATTCTATACAGTCAGAGGTGAGGAAGTGAAGGGGTTTTAGCAGTGATGATTCTATACAGTCAGAGGTGAGGAAGTGAAGGGGTTTTAGCAGTGATGATTCTATACAGTCAGAGGTGAGGAAGTGAAGTGGTTTTAGCAGTGATGATTCTATACAGTCAGAGGTGAGGAAGTGAAGGGCTTTTAGCAGTGATGATTCTATACAGTCAGAGGTGAGTAAGTGAAGTGGTTTTAGCAGTGATGATTCTATACAGTCAGAGGTGAGGAAGTGAAGGGGTTTTAGCAGTGATGATTCTATACAGTCAGAGGTGAGGAAGTGAAGGGCTTTTAGCAGTGATGATTCTATACAGTCAGAGGTGAGGAAGTGAAGGGCTTTTAGCAGTGATGATTCTATACAGTCAGAGGTGAGGAAGTGAAGGGGTTTTAGCAGTGATGATTCTATACAGTCAGAGGTGAGGAAGTGAAGGGGTTTTAGCAGTGATGATTCTATACAGTCAGAGGTGAGGAAGTGAAGTGGTTTTAGCAGTGATGATTCTATACAGTCAGAGGTGAGGAATGAAGGGGTTTTAGCAGTGATGATTCTATACAGTCAGAGGTGAGGAAGTGAAGGGGTTTTAGCAGTGATGATTCTATACAGTCAGAGGTGAGGGAGTGAAGGGGTTTTAGTTGAACGAGACATTGGCACATTTTATCAGAGACATTTGCATAACTTTATTAACATATTCCTGTAGTTACATTTAAAAATAACTCCACTCTGCTGCACTGAAAGACAAGACACATCCAAGCAGATAGTAGAATAATTCCCTGTGGTGTCATTACCCAGTCTAGTCAGATAGTAGAATAATTCCCTGTGGTGTCATTACCCAGTCCAGTCAGATAGTAGAATAATTCCCTGTGGTGTCATTACCCAGTCTAGTCAGATAGTGGAATAATTCCCTGTGGTGTCATTACCCAGTCTAGTCAGATAGTAGAATAATTCCCTGTGGTGTCATTACCCAGTCTAGTCAGATAGTAGAATAATTCCCTGTGGTGTCATTATCCAGTCTAGTCAGATAGTAGAATAATTCCCTGTGGTGTCATTATCCAGTCTAGTCAGATAGTAGAATAATTCCCTGTGGTGTCATTACCCAGTCTAGTCAGATAGTAGAATAATTCCCTGTGGTGTCATTACCCAGTCTAGTCAGATAGTAGAATAATTCCCTGTGGTGTCATTACCCAATCTAGTCAGATAGTAGAATAATTCCCTGTGGTGTCATTACCCAGTCTAGTCAGATAGTAGAATAATTCCCTGTGGTGTCATTACCCAGTCTAGTCAGATAGTAGAATAATTCCCTGTGGTGTCATTATCCAGTCTAGTCAGATAGTAGAATAATTCCCTGTGGTGTCATTACCCAGTCTAGTCAGATAGTAGAATAATTCCCTGGGGTGTCATTACCCAGTCTAGTCAGATAGTAGAATAATTCCCTGTGGTGTCATTATCCAGTCTAGTCAGATAGTAGAATAATTCCCTGTGGTGTCATTACCCAGTCTAGTCAGATAGTAGAATAATTCCCTGTGGTGTCATTATCCAGTCTAGTCAGATAGTAGAATAATTCCCTGTGGTGTCATTACCCAGTCTAGTCAGATAGTAGAATAATTCCCTGTGGTGTCATTACCCAGTCTACTGTGTCATCCTCCCAGAGCAGAGCGAGAGAGGGAGAGAGGACTTCACAATTCACTATTTACACCAAAACTGGGTTTAAATATTATTTGAAATGATTTCAAATACTTTCGCTGGTCTTTGATTGAGCTTTCTTGGCATAATGGACCAATCAAATCAATCAAATCAAATCCCAAAACGGCAAACCCAACCTACTTGGTACTCCAGGCAAGATAGAGGAAACGCATTGATGTATTTGAAAGATTTCAAATAGTATTTGAACCCAGGTCTGATTCAGCCTACACCCTCTAATAGTGTTGTTGACTGTATAATGCAGATTGGACGTTCAGTTGGACTTCACTCAGCCACAGGAGGCTGTAATTCTAATCTAATCCAGAAATACCCATGACAACGTGTTGCTGGTGTGTTTCAGTTAGCGTGTTGTCGGTGTGTTTCAGTTAGCGTGTCGTTGGTGTGTTTTAGTTAGCGTGTTGTTGGTGTGTTTTAGTTAGCGTGTTGTTGGTGTGTTTTAGTTAGCGTGTTGTTACCATGTTGTGACTATGTTGATATCTGGTGTTGAGTTCCTCTTCTTGATTTAAAGGGATTGGACAAATCACACTGAAACACCTGACTGGACGACGTAGATTAAAATACCTTAATGATCCATCTTCAGGTGTTTTCAACCGTCTTGTTTGGTACCTGGTGGTGTTAAGAGCAGTGGTTGTCTCGGTGGTGTCTTCAGGTGTTTTCAACTGTCTTGTTTGCTACCTGGTGGTTTCTTCAGGTGTTTTCAGCCGTCTTGTTTGGTACCTGGTGGTGTTAAGAGCAGTGGTTGTCTCGGTGGTGTCTTCAGGTGTTTTCAACTGTCTTGTTTGCTACCTGGTGGTGTCTTCAGGTGTTTTCAACCGTCTTGTTTGGTACCTGGTGGTGTTAAGAGCAGTGGTTGTCTCGGTGACGTCTTCAGGTGTTTCCAACCGTCTTGTTTGGTACCTGGTGGTGTTAGGAGCAGTGGTTGTCTCGGTGATGTCTTCAGGTGTTTTGAAACGTCTTGTTTGCTACCTGGTGGTGTTAAGAGCAGTGGTTGTCTCGGTGATGTCTTCAGGTGTTTTCAACCGTCTTGTTTGCTACCTGGTGGTGTTAAGAGCAGTGGTTGTCTCGGTGACGCCGTCAGGTGTTTTCAACAGTCTTGTTTGCTACCTGGTGGTGTTTTCAACCATCTTGTTTGCTACCTGGTGGTGTTAAGAGCAGTGGTTGTCTCGGTGGTGTCTTCAGGTGTTTTAAACCGTCTTGTTTGCTACCTGGTGGTGTTAAGAGCAGTGGTTGTCTCGGTGGTGTCTTCAGGTGTTTTCAACCGTCTTGTTTGGTACCTGGTGGTGTTAAGAGCAGTGGTTGTCTCGGTGGTGTCTTCAGGTGTTTTCAACCGTCTTGTTTGCTACCTGGTGGTGTTAAGAGCAGTGGTTGTCTCGGTGGTGTCTTCAGGTGTTTTCAACCGTCTTGTTTGCTACCTGGTGGTGTTAAGAGCAGTGGTTGTCTCGGTGGTGTCTTCAGGTGTTTTCAAACCGTCTTGTTTGCTACCTGGTGGTGTCTTCAGGTGTTTTCAGCCGTCTTGTTTGGTACCTGGTGGTGTTAAGAGCAGTGGTTGTCTCGGTGGTGTCTTCAGGTGTTTTCAACTGTCTTGTTTGCTACCTGGTGGTGTTAAGAGCAGTGGTTGTCTCGGTGACGCCGTCAGGTGTTTTCAACAGTCTTGTTTGCTACCTGGTGGTGTTTTCAACCATCTTGTTTGCTACCTGGTGGTGTTAAGAGCAGTGGTTGTCTCGGTGGTGTCTTCAGGTGTTTTAAACCGTCTTGTTTGCTACCTGGTGGTGTTAAGAGCAGTGGTTGTCTCGGTGGTGTCTTCAGGTGTTTTCAACCGTCTTGTTTGGTACCTGGTGGTGTTAAGAGCAGTGGTTGTCTCGGTGGTGTCTTCAGGTGTTTTCAACCGTCTTGTTTGCTACCTGGTGGTGTTAAGAGCAGTGGTTGTCTCGGTGGTGTCTTCAGGTGTTTTCAACCGTCTTGTTTGCTACCTGGTGGTGTTAAGAGCAGTGGTTGTCTCGGTGGTGTCTTCAGGTGTTTTCAAACCGTCTTGTTTGCTACCTGGTGGTGTCTTCAGGTGTTTTCAGCCGTCTTGTTTGGTACCTGGTGGTGTTAAGAGCAGTGGTTGTCTCTGTGGTGTCTTCAGGTGTTTTCAACTGTCTTGTTTGCTACCTGGTGGTGTCTTCAGGTGTTTTCAACCGTCTTGTTTGGTACCTGGTGGTGTTAAGAGCAGTGGTTGTCTCGGTGATGTCTTCAGGTGTTTTCAACCGTCTTGTTTGCTACCTGGTGGTGTTAAGAGCAGTGGTTGTCTCGGTGACGCCGTCAGGTGTTTTCAACAGTCTTGTTTGCTACCTGGTGGTGTTTTCAACCATCTTGTTTGCTACCTGGTGGTGTTAAGAGCAGTGGTTGTCTCGGTGGTGTCTTCAGGTGTTTTAAACCGTCTTGTTTGCTACCTGGTGGTGTTAAGAGCAGTGGTTGTCTCGGTGGT
This sequence comes from Oncorhynchus kisutch, assembly GCF_002021735.2. Classification (NCBI taxonomy): domain Eukaryota; kingdom Metazoa; phylum Chordata; class Actinopteri; order Salmoniformes; family Salmonidae; genus Oncorhynchus; species Oncorhynchus kisutch. Next base: position 431,310 of record NW_022265836.1, on the reverse strand, counting down.
GTCTTCAGGTGTTTTCAACCGTCTTGTTTGGTACCTGGTGGTGTTAAGAGCAGTGGTTGTCTCGGTGATGTCTTCAGGTGTTTTCAACCGTCTTGTTTGCTACCTGGTGGTGTTAAGAGCAGTGGTTGTCTCGGTGGTGTCTTCAGGTGTTTTCAAACCGTCTTGTTTGCTACCTGGTGGTGTCTTCAGGTGTGGTTAAAGGCATTAGACAAGGAAACCAAAGTAACACCAAAGCCTAGTAAAGAAATGGAATGGATGACACTTCCTGTTCATCTCCGTTAAACTGCTCTTTCGGGTGTTGTTGACACAACCGTCTTGTTTGTCAGAGAAATGTGTTTTGTTTTTTAAACAATTTTATAAACACACATCGCAAAAAAAATACATCCTCACCCTAGTGAACCATTTTTTTTTTTGCTTTTAACTGTCAAAATATACTGAGGATTGACAGGAAGTTTTATCGTAGGTTTTCCTACGAAAACCAAATTAACCCCTATAGTTCATATCATAGTGAAATACAGTGACATCAATTTACAAGAGTAGCAGATAAGCAGAATATTGCTCCTGTCCGGTATTCCCTGCTTTCAACAGATAATGACTTCACCAGCCCAGCCTAGCTATGTAAATTAGCCAGGGTCTGATATCTTGACTACACTGAGAAGCTCTGTAGTTGAACCGTATGTCTGTTTCCCTAATTCGCAACCCCTTATTTCCCTACATAGTGCACTACTTTTGACTAGAGTTCAATGGGCCCTGGTCAAAAGTAGTGCACTACGTAGGGAATAGGGTACCGTTTGGAACACATTCTATGTCTGTCTGAGGGAAGCAGACACCAAAGTACCTAGTCATCCAGTCTTCAATGCCCAGCCAAATCTAATGGATTTAATGAAGGGGAGATATATATTTTTCAAATGTTGTATTTAATTTGATTTAGCATTTTTATGAGACACCCCCCCGCCCCCTCCATTCCCCATACTAAATCACATTAAAATGTTCAGAGTTTGTAGTCATGTTAACTGTACTGCTTACAGTGTGTCTGTGTGGTTGGTTGGGAGGAATAGCTAGTGTTAATGAATGCAAAACATTACCATAAAATATTCAAAAGAAGACCCATTACTGCTGTGGCTGTCTCATCTTTGCTGCTAAACTTCAATCAGTTGAGCATTTAAAATGCATTAAATGCCTTTGGTAATCTAGTCTAATCTGCAAAGCAACATTTTTTGTCAAACTGGTTTTGACTTATATTATTATTCTTATTATTATTTTTAAACACACCAAAAAATATGTAACACTTAATTTTATGATGGTAATTTTTAAAAATTTCTCTGTTATAATTAAAATCCTTGCTCATCAAGTACTTAAAACAAGCATGTAATTGTGTAGTTTATCAGAGCCTTTAATGTTATTCTATGTACGAATCTTAAACTAACTACTCAAAAAACACAGAATTAGTGTCAATGCAATTGTAAAACTGTGTGCAAATGTTATTTTTTACTGAGCTAAATATATGTTAATAATGAGATAATATCTAAATATATGTTAATAATGGGATAATATCTAAATATATGTTAATAATGAGATAATATCTAAATATATGTTAATAATGAGATAATATCTAAATATATGTTAATAATGGGATAATATCTAAATATATGTTATTAATAATGAGATAACATCTAAATATATGTTAATAATGGGGTAATATCTAAATATATGTTAATAATGGGATAATATCTAAATATATGTTATTAATAATGAGATAATATCTAAATATATGTTAATAATGAGATAATATCTAAATATATGTTGATAATGGGATAATATCTAAATATATGTTAATAATGAGATAATATCTAAATACTATGTTTTTAAAGCCACATTCCAGGGTCTTATTTTCAGCCCAAATGGCAGCCCTGACACTCTGAGATCTACTCCTATGAGCTATGCTGTCTGAAGGGCTGGTTTTCCTCATGAATAATGTTCCCTATGTGTACTGTCTGTGTCTGTGTTAATACCATGAGGTGTCAGTGTTGTGCTACGGCTGGTTAATAGTAACACCTCCTTCCTCTGATGCAGACGGGGAGGTGCAGACTGATGAAGGCCCTTTAGAGGATGCAGACCTGTCTCCGCAGAGTGACCTGTCCTCTGAAGAGGTTAGACACACCCCTCTGCAGAGTGACCTGACCTCTGAAGAGGTTAGACACACCTCTCCACAGAATGACCTGACCTCTGAAGAGGTTAAACACACCCCTCCACAGAGTGACCTGACCTCTGAAGAGGTTAAACACACCTCTCCACAGAGTGACCTGACCTCTGAAGAGGTTAGACACACCTCACACTTGCATATATTGCTTACTACTGTACAAGTGTACCAAGTTTCAGGCTTTTAATAAAAAAGTGTACATTAATTTTTATATTATCTATAGCTCAAATACAATTCCAACTGTTTGAATGTTCAACATATTGCGTCTGAAAGACTTTCGATAATAGAATCATATTCATTTGCTAATGTAAAATCTATTTCAGAAGCCAACAGAGGACAGTAAATCTACTGACACAGAGGAGAGTCCAGAGGGAGAAAAAGTTGAAGAGGAGGAGACTGCAGTAGCTGAGAACTCCACCGTGGAACAAGGTGATAACAAGGAAGATATTACTAAGAGGATTACCACAGAGGAACAAGGTGATGACAACGAAGATATTACTAAGAGGATTACCACAGAGGAACAAGGTGATAACAAGGAAGATATTACTAAAACCACCGAGGAACAAGGTGATAACAACGAAGATATTACTAAGACCACCGAGGAACAAGGTGATAACAACGAAGATATTACTAAGAGGATTACCACAGAGGAACAAGGTGATGACAAGGAAGATATTACTAAGAGGATTACCACAGAGGAACAAGGTGATAACAAGGAAGATGTTACTAAAACCACAGAGGAACAAGGTGATAACAAGGAAGATATTACTAAAACCACCAAGGAACAAGGTGATAACAAGGAAGATGTTACTAAAACCACCGAGGAACAAGGTGATAACAAGGAAGATATTACTAAGAGGATTACCACAGAGGAACAAGGTGATAACAAGGAAGATATTACTAAAACCACCGAGGAACAAGGTGATGACAACGAAGATATTACTAAGAGGATTACCACAGAGGAACAAGGTGATAACAAGGAAGATGTTACTAAAACCACAGAGGAACAAGGTGATAACAAGGAAGATGTTACTAAAACCACAGAGGAACAAGGTGATGACAACGAAGATATTACTAAGACCACAGAGGAACAAGGTGATAACAAGGAAGATGTTACTAAGAGGATTACCACAGAGGAACAAGGTGATAACAACGAAGATATTACTAAGAGGATTACCACAGAGGAACAAGGTGATAACAAGGAAGATATTACTATAACCACAGAGGAGGACTCAGACAGTGTGGTTGGTGAGAAGAGCCTGGAGACCAAGCTACAGGGAAGTCTGGAGAACCTGGTCCTGAAGAAATGAAGGATGGAGAGGGGAAGGAGAGAGAGAGAGAAGGAGGATGAGGCACCGGATAAAGCTGAGGAGGTTGGAGAAGCAGGGGATGACGGTCCAACTTCAACAGATGGAAAAGAGTAGAAAGAGAAAGTGGATAGAGGAAGACGAGATGAATCATACCATGTGGAAAAGAAAGATGAGGAGGAAGTAGACAAGGAACCTGGAACTGAGACAGATTTTGAGACAGAAGAGGGAGGAAGTAGATAAGGAACCTGGAACTGAGACAGATTCTGAGACAGAGGAGGGAGGAAGTAGATAAGGAACCTGGAACTGAGACAGAGGAGGGAGGAAGTAGATAAGGAACCTGGAACTGAGACAGAGGAGGGAGGAAGTAGATAAGGAACCTGGAACTGAGACAGAGGAGGGAGGAAGTAGATAAGGAACCTGGAACTGAGACAGAGGAGGGAGGAAGTAGATAAGGAACCTGGAACTGAGACAGAGGAGGGAGGAAGTAGATAAGGAACCTGGAACTGAGACAGATTCTGAGACAGGGGAGGGAGGAAGTAGATAAGGAACCTGGAACTGAGACAGATTCTGAGACAGAGGAGGGAGGAAGTAGATAAGGAACCTGGAACTGAGACAGAGGAGGGAGGAAGTAGATAAGGAACCTGGAACTGAGACAGATTCTGAGACAGAGGAGGAAGTGAAGAAGAAGATAGAGAGGTGATCCTTCAGAGACAGGAGAAGATAGAGAGGTGATCCTTCAGTGACAGGAGAAGATAGAGAGGTGATCCTTCAGAGACAGGAGAAGATAGAGAGGTGATCCTTCAGAGACCGGAGAAGATAGAGATGTGATCCTTCAGAGACCGGAGAAGATAGAGATGTGATCCTTCAGAGACAGGAGAAGATAGAGAGGTGATCCTTCAGAGACAGGAGAAGATAGAGAGGTGATCCTTCAGAGACAGGAGAAGATAGAGAGGTGATCCTTCAGAGACAGGAGAAGATAGAGAGGTGATCATTCAGAGACAGGAGAAGATAGAGAGGTGATCCCTCAGAGACAGGAGAAGATAGAGAGGTGATGCTTCAGAGACAGGAGAAGATAGAGAGGTGATCCATCAGAGACAGGAGAAGATAGAGAGGTGTAGAGAGAGAAGGATGATGCAACTACTACTTTTTACTTTTTTAAAGATACCAAAACAGACAAGTCTGCAAAGGAGAAAGGAGAGGGGGGGGGGACAAAGAGGAGAGAAATGGGGAGGGAGAATCATCAGAATCCCATTCCAGTGAAGAGGAAGAAACAGGGAGAGAGACCGGACACCAGGTAAAAGGTTCCAATGAGAAGAGTCAAAGCAGCAAAGACGAGTTGGAAGTGTTGTTTAAGAAAAGCCTTAAGGGAGAAGGGTGACAAGACTAGCATGTAGGGCACAAAGAAAAATATCATTATAATCCACCACAACAAAACAATATTACATTATCAGGGTTCTTAATATGATTTTTTTTCTTAACAATGTGATGCTGCTGAGCAAAGTGCCTCTCTTACGTTCTTCGAGGGGAATATCCTGGATATCGTATGGGATTATATATGGGGTTATATGTGGGATTATATGTGGGATTATATGTGGGGTTATATGTGGGATTATATGTGGGGTTATATGTGGGGTTATATATGGGATTATATGTGGGATTATATGTGGGATTATATGTGGGATTATATGTGGGGTTATATGTGGGATTATATATGGGATTATATGTGGGGTTATATGTGGGGTTATATGTGGGATTATATATGGGATTATATGTGGGGTTATATGTGGAATTATATGTGGGATTATATGTGGGATTATATGTGGGGTTATATATGGGATTATATATGGGATTATATGTGGGATTATATGTGGGGTTATGTGTGGGGTTATATGTGGGATTATATATAAATAAATAAATAAATATGAATGGTTGTTTAGTTACATAGGGATACACAGCTATAGGGGAGTTTCTATTTGAAGTATAGTATAAATCACCAGTGGGAAGAGGGTCCGACAGCTGTCATAACAGTTACACTGTGCCTTTTTATTCCATCAAATTACCATGTAACATCTCTGGGAACTCATTATTCTTAAATGGTAATTAAGTAGTGACTGATGATAAATGACTGAAGTTCAAATAGTTTCCGAGTGGTTATTATCTGTTGGAAACACTGTAGTCTTCAGAGAGATGGGTCTGTTACAGGCTTTTAATGTGACATCATGTTCTGTACTCTGTGAATGATATGAAAGAGAGAGATAGAGAGGGGGGGAGAGAAGAGGAGAGAGAGAGAGAGGGGGAGAGAGAGAGGGGAGAGAGGGGGGAGAGAGAGACAGAAACACTGTTAAAAGGAAACACTGTAGTCTTTAGAGAGATGGGTCTGTTACATGCTTTTAATGTGACATCATGTTCTGTACTCTGTGAATGATATGAAGGAGAGTGGGGGGGGGAGAGGAGAGAGAGAGAGACAGAGAGAGGGGAGATAGAGAGAGATGGAGAGAGGGGTGGGGGAAGAGGAGAGAGAGAGAGAGGAGGGGAGAGAGAAGAGGAGAGAGAGAGAGACTGAGAGAGAGGGGAGATAGAGAGAGATACAGAGGGGTGGGGGAAGAGGAGAGAGAGAGAGGAGGGGAGAGAGAAGAGGAGAGGAGAGAGGGAGAAGAGGAGAGGAGAGAGGGGTGGAGAGAGAGAGAGCGAGAGGAGGGGAGAGAGAGAAGAGGAGAGAGAGCGATTTCTGCCTTAGTGTATATGTACATATTCTTTGTTTCTTGTCTGAAAACAGGTATGCTTATGCTATTACATTCTGTATGATTTGCCAATGTTTGACCATATAGTAGTTAGTATTATGAATAAGCTGCAACATGCAATACAGTACCTCATCAAGCAATAAGAACTAAACAAGACAATATTGTATTTCTGCAACGCTGTACCACATCGTGGTGCGTCACCCTGTAAAAGATCATCTGTTCTCTGAAACCGTCTTGTAAAATAGAAATTGAATAAACTGAAACTAAGAAAAAAAATATGAGTATGTATTGAAATTATTTATAATTGAGAAATAACACAAGTTCACCTTTGAACCTTCGTACTGCAGTGGGCTAAATCCGGGTCACACAGAGTGCTTCTGGGTAGTCTGACACAGAGTGCTTCTGGGTCGTCTTAAACAAATCTACTTTGAAACAAAAGTATACACCTCACACACATGGTTATGGACTTAACAGTAAAATAAAACACCTTAATATGTACTGAATAAAAACTATAAACTGAATTAAAACTATAAAGCAACTTGCAACAATTTCAAAGATTTTGCTGAGTTACAGTTCATATAAGGAAATCAGTCAATTGAATTAAATTCATTAGACCTTAATCTATGGATTTCACATGACTCGGCAGGGGCACAGCCATGTGTGGTTCTGGGTGGGCAAAGGCCCAGCCACTGGGGGGGGCCAGGCCCAGCCAATCAAAATGTGTTTTTCCCCACAAAAGGGCTTTCTTACAGACAGAAATACTCCTCAGCACCAAAAAAAGTGTTATATTTGAGATTCTTCAAAGTAGCCACCCTTTGCCTTGATGACATTTTTGCACATTCTTGGCATTCTCTCAACCAGCTTCACCTGGAATGCTTTTCCAACAGTCTTGAAGGAGTTCCCACATATGTTGAGCGCTTGTTGGCTGCTTTTCCTAATGAACTTATCCTCTGCAGCAGAGGTAATTCTGAGTCTTCCTTTCCTGTGGCGTGCCTCATGAGAGCCAGTTTCATCATAGAGTTGGATGGTTTTTGCGACTACACTTGAAGAAACTTTAAAAGTTCTTGAAATTTTCCGCATTGACTGTCCTTCATGTGTTAAAGTAATGATGTACTGTCATTTCGCTTTGCTTATTTGAGCTGTTCTTGCCATATTATGGACTTGGTATTTTACCAAATAGGGCTGTATACCACCCCTACCTTGTCACAACACAACTGATTGGCTCAAATGCATGAAGAAGGAAAGAAATTCCACAAATTAACTTTTAAGAAGGCGCACCTGTTAATTGAAATGCATTCCAGGTACTACCTCATGAAGCTGGTTGAGAGAATGCCAAGCGTGTGCAAAGCTGTCATCAAGGCAAAGGGTGGCTACTTTGAAAATTCTCAAATATTGGATTTGTTTAACACTTTTTTGGGGTTATTACATGATTCCATATGTGTTATTTCATAGTTTTGATGTCTTCACTATTATTCATTATTCTACAATGTAGAAAATAGTAAAAACAAAGAAAAACCCTTGAATGAGTAGGTGTGTCCACGTTTTTGGCTGGTACTGTATATATTTGAATTCAGTGTATATATATATTTTAGTTCAGTATATATATATTTTAGTTCAGTATATATATATATTAGTTCAGTATATATATATATTAGTTCAGTATATATATATATTAGTTCAGTATATATATATATTAGTTCAGTATATATATATTAGTTCAGTATATATATATATTAGTTCAGTATATATATATTTTAGTTCAGTATATATATATTTTAGTTCAGTATATATATATTTTAGTTCAGTATATATATATATTAGTTCAGTATATATATATATTAGTTCAGTATATATATATATTAGTTCAGTATATATATATTTTAGTTCAGTATATATATATTTTAGTTCAGTATATATATATTTTAGTTCAGTATATATATATATTAGTTCAGTATATATATATTTTAGTTCAGTATATATATATTTTAGTTCAGTATATATATATTTTAGTTCAGTATATATATATATTAGTTCAGTATATATATATATTAGTTCAGTATATATATATATTAGTTCAGTATATATATATTTTAGTTCAGTATATATATATTTTAGTTCAGTATATATATATATTAGTTCAGTATATATATATATTAGTTCAGTATATATATATATTAGTTCAGTATATATATATTTTAGTTCAGTATATATATATTTTAGTTCAGTATATATATATATTAGTTCAGTATATATATATATTAGTTCAGTATATATATATATTAGTTCAGTATATATATATTTTAGTTCAGTATATATATATATTAGTTCAGTATATATATATTTTAGTTCAGTATATATATATTTTAGTTCAGTATATATATATTTTAGTTCAGTATATATATATTTTAGTTCAGTATATATATATTTTAGTTCAGTATATATATATTTTAGTTCAGTATATATATATATTAGTTCAGTATATATATATTTTAGTTCAGTATATATATATATTAGTTCAGTATATATATATTTTAGTTCAGTATATATATATTTTAGTTCAGTATATATATATTTTAGTTCAGTATATATATATTTTAGTTCAGTATATATATATTTTAGTTCAGTATATATATATTTTAGTTCAGTATATATATATTTTAGTTCAGTATATATATATTTTAGTTCAGTATATATATATTTTAGTTCAGTATATATATATTTTAGTTCAGTATATACAGTTGAAGTCTGAAGTTTACATACACTTAGGTTGGAGTCATTAAAACTTGTTTTTCAACCATTCCACAAATTTCTTGTTAACAAACTATAGTTTCGGCAAGTCGGTTAGGACATCTACTTTGTGCAAGACACAAGTCATTTTTCCAATAATTGTTTACAGACAGATTATTTCACTTATAATTCACTGTATCACAATTCCAGTGGGTCAGAAGTTTACATACACTAAGTTGACTGGGCCTTAAAACAGCTGGGAAAATTCCAGAAAATGATGTCATGGCTTTAGAAGCTTCTGATAGGCTAATTGATATAATTTGAGTCAATTGGAGGTGTACCTGTGGATGTATTTCAAGGCCTACCTTCAAACTCAGTGCCTCTTTGCTTGACATCATGGGAAAATCAAAAGAACTCAGCCCAGACTTCAGCCAATTTTTATAAACCTCCACAAGTCTGGTTCGTCATTGGGGGCAATTTCCAAACGCCTGAAGGTACCACGTTCATCTGTACAAACAATAGTACGCAAGTATAAACACCATGGGACCACGCAGCCGTCATACCGCTCAGGAAGGAGACGCGTTCTGTCTCCTAGAGATGAACATACTTTGGTGCGTTGCGGTAGCAGGCTTATCCAATCACTTACCATGTTTTCTTTTCCTAGTGGAGAGAGACGTGTCTGGATAAACAACATTATTGCAAAAGCCTAGTCACAGAGACTCCTCACATCTCCCCACAATTCTACACTCTTCCTCCCAGCTTCCCACTCCTGAAACAGCCTTTTAATTCACCAGGGACAGAAGACAGCAGTGGGCAGCCAGTCAGTGAGACCATGCTGTGTATCTCCTTCCTCCCAGCTTCCCACTCCTGAAACAGCCTGTTAATTCACCAGGGACAGAAGACAGCAGTGGGCAGCCAGTCAGTGAGACCATGCTGTGTATCTCCTTCCTCCCAGCTTCCCACTCCTGAAACAGCCTGTTAATTCACCAGGGACAGAAGACAGCAGTGGGCAGCCAGTCAGTGAGACCATGCTGTGTATCTCCTTCCTCCCAGCTTCCCACTCCTGAAACAGCCTGTTAATTCACCAGGGACAGAAGACAGCAGTGGGCAGCCAGTCAGTGAGACCATGCTGTGTATCTCCTTCCTCCCAGCTTCCCACTCCAGAAACAGCCTTTTAATTCACCAGGGAGAGAAGACAGCAGTGGGCAGCCAGTCAGTGAGACCATGCTGTGTATCTCCTTCCTCCCAGCTTCCCACTCCTGAAACAGCCTGTTATTTCACCAGGGACAGAAGACAGCAGTGGGCAGCCAGTCAGTGAGACCATGCTGTGTATCTCCTGATGTATAGCCTCTGTTACTGTGACATGCTGAACTGACTGTACTAGAGACTGGTGCTGTAACTACAATAGTATGCTGTAATAATGTATTGTAATCATGTAATACTGTAATAATGTAATGCTGTAATAATATAATAATGTAATAATGTAATGCTGTGATAATGTAATAATGTTATAATGTAATGCTGTGATAATGTAATGCTGTGATAATGTAATGTTGTGATAATGTAATAATGCAATGCTGTGATAATGTAATGCTGTGATAATGTAATGCTGTGATAATGTAATAATACAATGCTGCGATAATGTAATGCTGTGATAATGTAATGCTGTGATAATGTAATAATGTAATGCTGTGATAATGTAATGCTGTAATAATGTAATGTTGTAATAAAGTATTGCAGTAATAATGTAATCCTGTAGTAATGTAATGCTGAAATAATGTAATGCTGAAATAATGTAATGCTGAAATAATGTAATGCTGTAATAATGTAATGATGTAATGCTGTAATGCTGTAATAATGTAATGCTGTAATAATGTAATAATGTAATGCTGTAATAATGTAATGCTGTAATAATGTAATGCTGTAATAATGTAGTAATATAATGCTGTAATAATGTAATAATGTAATAATGTAATGCTGTAATCATGTAATGCTGTAATAATGTAATAATGTAATGCTGTAATAATGTAATGCTGTAATAATGTAGTAATATAATGCTGTAATAATGTAATAATGTAATAATGTAATGCTGTAATCATGTAATGCTATAATAATGTATTGCTGTAATAGTATGCTGTTATGGGATTTTTATGAATAATGACTAAATTATGTATACATTTAGCTTAAAACTATAACTAAACAGAATACTACTCTGTTACTGTATGGATGTATGAATCTTATTATAATCATAACACTGAATATAATGTGTGTAGTTTTACTCAAGAAATAGAACAAGGACTTTCTGTTCCTTGGTAGAAACAAATGGAGCTATCGTCAGACCGGCTGGAATACTGTGTTCCTTACAGGACATTCTGTCCCTACCCAGGGAGGGGAGAGACCCAGGGAGGGGAGAGACCCAGGGAGGGGAGAGACCCAGGGAGGGGAGAGACCTTGGGAGGGGAGAGACCCAGGGAGGGGAGAGACCCAGGGAGGGGAGAGACCCAGGGAGGGGAGAGACCCAGGGAGGGGAGAGACCCAGGGAGGGGAGAGACCCAGGGAGGGGAGAGACCCAGGGAGGGGAGAGACCTTGGGAGGGGAGAGACCCAGGGAGGGGAGAGACCCAGGGAGGGGAGAGACCCAGGGAGGGGAGAGACCCAGGGAGGGGAGAGACCCAGGGAGGGGAGAGACCTTGGGAGGGTAGAGATCTTGGGCTTGTTAGAAACAAATGGAGCTCTCATCAGACCGGCTGGAATACTGTGTTCCTTACTGGACATCCTGTCTCTACCCAGGGAGGGGAGAGACCCAGGGAGGGGAGAGACCCAGGGAGGGGAGAGACCTTGGGAGGGGAGAGACCTTGGGAGGGGAGAGACCCAGGGAGGGGAGAGACCCAGGGAGGGGAGAGACCTTGGGAGGGGAGAGACCCAGGGAGGGGAGAGACCCAAGGAGGGGAGAGACCCAGGGAGGGGAGAGACCCAGGGAGGGGGGAGACCCAGGGAGGGGAGAGACCTTGGGAGGGGAGAGACCTTGGGAGGGGAGAGACCTTGGGAGGGGAGAGACCCAGGGAGGGGAGAGACCCAGGGAGGGGAGAGACCCAGGGAGGGGAGAGACCTTGGGAGGGGAGAGACCCAGGGAGGGGAGAGACCTTGGGCTAGTAGTAGATTGTTTAACAGGTGGCAGACAATGTGGGAAGGCTTGTGAACTATGTTGCCGTTGTATCTGAGAGGAGGAGGAACATTTATGACGAAATGTGAGGTACATAAACCAATGTACATGGGATTATGACCAGAGCTCTCGGGAATAAACGCTACTGATTAATATTGGAACTGATCTTTGTCTATTTTATGCAAATAAGAACATTACAAATTCTTAGAAACAGAATGTTTTGCTTTGTTATAATTTAATTGGTTAATGAACAGATAGGATTTGAATTCCTCTAACAGCTGTAATAATGTATTGTTGTAATAATGTATTGCTGTAATAATGTAATGCTGTAATAATATAATGCTGTAATAATGTAATGCTGTAATAATGTAATGATGTAATAATGTAATGATGTAATAATGTAATGATGTAATAATGTAATAATGTAATGATGTAATAATGTAATGCTGTAATGATGTAATAATGTAATGCTGTAATAATGTAATGATGTAATAATGTAATGATGTAATAATGTATTGTTGTAATAATGTAATGCTGTAATAATGTATTGCTGTGATAATATAATGCTGTAATGATGTAATAATGTAATAATGTAATGATGTAATAATGTAATGATGTAATAATGTAATGATGTAATAATGTAATGCTGTAATGATGTAATAATGTAATGCTGTAATAATATAATACTGTAATAATGTAATGCTGTAATAATGTAATAATGTATTAATGTAATACTGTAATAATGTAATGCTGTAATAATGTAATAATGTATTAATGTAATACTGTAATAATGTAATGATGTAATAATGTAATAATGTATTAATGTAATGCTGTAATAATGTAATAATGTAATACTGTAATAATGTATTAATGTAATGCTGTAATAATGTAATAATGTAATACTGTAATAATGTATTAATGTAATGCTGTAATAATGTAATACTGTAATAATGTATTAATGTAATGCTGTAATAATGTAATACTGTAATAATGTATTAATGTAATGCTGTAATAATGTAATACTGTAATAATGTATTAATGTAATGCTGTAATAATGTAATGCTGTAATAATGTAATGCTGTAATAATGTAATGCTGTAATAATGTAATACTGTAATAATGTAATAATGTATTAATGTAATGCTGTAATAATGTATTAATGTAATGCTGTAATAATGTAATAATGTAATACTGTAATAATGTAATGATGTAATACTGTAATAATGTATTAATGTAATGCTGTAATAATGTAATAATGTAATACTGTAATAATGTATTAATGTAATGCTGTAATAATGTAATAATGTAATAACTCTGTAATAGTTACCTGTAATGATTCTGCAGTGAATGATGTGTGGGAGTAGTAAGGAATGGGGACTGCTGCTGGTAAAGAAATAGCACTGGGAGGAAGTGAATGAATGAAGTCATCAGCTCAGTACCGGAAGGAAGTCAGAAGAAGTGAGCAGAGACACAGTGATGTGAAGAACATCATTACAGTTGCAGAGAGTGATGTCAGGGACGTTGACCTACATTATGGGATGAGCTGTATGTCTCTCTGTGATGTCAGGGGCGTTGACCTACATTATGGGATGAGCTGTATGTCTCTCTGTGATGTCAGCGAGGAACGTTGACCTACATTATGGGATGAGCTGTATGTCTCTCTGTGATGTCAGCGAGGAACGTTGACCTACATTATGGGATGAGCTGTATCTCTCTCTGTGATGTCAGGGACGTTGACCTACATTATGGGATGAGCTGTATGTCTCTCTGTGATGTCAGGGACGTTGACCTACATTATGGATGAGCTGTATGTCTCTCTGTGATGTCAGGGACGTTGACCTACATTATGGATGAGCTCTATGTCTCTCTGTGATGTCAGGGACGATGACCTACATTATGGGATGAGCTGTATGTCTCTCTGTGATGTCAGGGACGTTGACCTACATTATGGATGAGCTGTATGTCTCTCTGTGATGTCAGGGACGTTGACCTACATTATGGGATGAGCTGTATGTCTCTCTGTGATGTCAGGGACGTTGACCTACATTATGGGATGAGCTGTATGTCTCTCTGTGATGTCAGGGACGTTGACCTACATTATGGATGAGCTGTATGTCTCTCTGTGATGTCAGGGACGTTGACCTACATTATGGGATGAGCTGCATGTCTCTCTGTGATGTCAGGGACGTTGACCTACATTATGGATGAGCTGTATGTCTCTCTGTGATGTCAGGGACGTTGACCTACATTATGGGATGAGCTGTATGTCTCTCTGTGATGTCAGGGACGTTGACCTACATTATGGGATGAGCTGTATGTCTCTCTGTGATGTCAGGGACGTTGACCTACATTATGGATGAGCTGTATGTCTCTCTGTGATGTCAGGGACGTTGACCTACATTATGGGATGAGCTGTATGTCTCTCTGTGATGTCAGGGACGTTGACCTACATTATGGATGAGCTGTATGTCTCTCTGTGATGTCAGGGACGTTGACCTACATTATGGGATGAGCTGTATGTCTCTCTGTGATGTCAGGGACGTTGACCTACATTATGGGATGAGCTGCATGTCTCTCTGTGATGTCAGGGACGTTGACCTACATTATGGGATGAGCTGTATGTCTCTCTGTGATGTCAGGGACGTTGACCTACATTATGGGATGAGCTGTATGTCTCTCTGTGATGTCAGGGACGTTGACCTACATTATGGATGAGCTCTATGTGTCTCTGTGATGTCAGCGAGGAACGTCGGCCTACATTATCCATGAGCTCTATGCCACAGCTTTGAAGAGTAGCTCTGGTGGGGTTGTGTGGTATGAATTTATGAATAAATGTTGATGTTATGAATGGAAGGTCTGTAATGAGTTATTACCTGATATTAAAGGATGGAAGGTCTGTAATGAGTTATTACCTGATATTAAAGGATGGAAGGTCTGTAATGAGTTATTACCTGATATTAAAGGATGGAAGGTCTGTAATGAGTTATTACCTGATATTAAAGGATGGAAGGTCTGTAATGAGTTATTACCTGATATTAAAGGATGGAAGGTCTGTAATGAGTTATTACCTGATATTAAAGGATGGAAGGTCTGTAATGAGTTATTACCTGATGTTATGGATGGAAGGTCTGTAATGAGTTATTACATGATGTTACAGGATGGAAGGTCTGTATAATGAGTTATTACATGATGTTACAGAATGGAAGGTCTGTGTAAGGAGTGTCATGACGTTGGCCTGCTGGGGGAGGTTTATGACCTTCATTAAATACATTTCCATACAGGATGGAAGGTCTGTATAAGGAGTGTCATGACGTTATGAATGGAAGGTCTGTGTAAGGAGTGTCATGACGTTGGCCTGCTGGGGGAGGTTTATGACCCCCATTAAATACATTTCCCCTTCTCTCTCTCTCTCTACTTTATAGAGCTGACTCTTGGGAAGCCCTTTGTTAACATAGAGAGAGAGAGAGACTCTGGTGACATCAAAAGGGTGGGAAACGGAACCATATTTCAGTAATCCAACCAGTTGAAAATATGCATTGGTACTTAATGAATATGATCTCAGATCAGTTGTTGTCTGAGACATTACTACTAATGATAGTATAACATAAACTGTATCTTGGAAAAATCTACACATTCTAGTTATCAGATTCACATGGAATTGTTGTGCAATTTAAATGTTTAAATATGAAACTATTTGTGAAAATGAGAGAACGGTTTGTCATAAGAGTAAACTGCTCACTCAGAGGCCCCGCCCAAGTGAACAGACACTGGTTGTAAACTCTGCTCACTCAGAGGCCCCGCCCAAGTGAACAGACACTGGTTGTAAACTCTGCTCACTCAGAGGCCCCGCCCAAGTGAACAGACATTGGTTATAAACTCTGCTCACTCAGAGGCCCCGCCCATGTGAACAGACATTGGTTGTAAACTATGAAACACGCCCTTCTCTTCACCACCACATAAACCCGTTGACGAAAATCCAACTTTGTGTTCCAAGGATGAGAGGACGACGGTCCCCACGTTGAAAGGGCTAAGATAATAACCTAACGAAATTAGCATCGCATTTAAACGAGAAGATGACGATCGACACGCCGAAAGGATGAATTTTGACTATACCAGTTAGTATATAGGATGAGCTTAAAGTATGGCAACTTGGTATGAACTTTGAACTCTTATTCACTAAAGAAGTGATACCTCCTTGCCGATTGAGTTAGCGTGGGCTATGAAAGGATGGACGACGTATCCGTTCTACCACACGCCGACGGTACTACCAAGTATCCATTATACCACACGACGACGGTACTACCAAGTATCCGTTCTACCACACGACGACGGTACTACCAAGTACCCGTTCTACCACACGACGACAGTACTATCAAGTATCCGTTCTACCACACGACGACGGTACTACCAAGTATCTGTTCTACCACAAGAGATCCATGACAGACAACTCGGCCTCTATCTACGACCAATCTACCGAAGCGCAGCTCAGAGTAAATATTTATTGCATTTTCCTTTTTCAAATGGGCGGTAATTTAGAATGCATAAGATACTGTATTTACGATAGAATCGCTGCCTACGGCCCGATAGAGACAAAACCTTTGTGTTCCTCAGTCTTCCCGCTCTTTCATTCAAAACCCAACCCCCTTCCTTTGTGTAACCAGCCGTCATACATGTTCCGTCCGCTAGGGACGTTTTCCTTTATGACATCATTTGTAATACATGTATGATCCATTCTGTGTAGATGGAATTCTGTGTGATTATTTAGGTAAATAAATAATTTAATCACATTTTGTATTGCTGATTCAACTTATTTCGTGAAGATAACCAAGAATTTACAACTTTCAGATGAGACTGAATAAGGTGACGATTAAATATTGACTGCTGTTGAGGTAAAAGAGTACCAGGTCTTTAAGAGTTTATTCGGAAGATAACAGCTCTATAAATATTCTATCTCTATAAATATTCTTTCGTGGTGCCACGACTCTCTAGTTAATGACATTTACATGATTAGCTCAATCAGGTAATATTAATTACAGAGAAATTATTTGATAGAATAGCATGTCATGTCACTTCATCCGGCATAGCCAAAGACACGACATGAGTTATTATATGATGGTATGGATGGAAGGTCTGTGTAATGAGTTACATGACCCAACACCTGAAAAATAAAATGTCTAAAATGTGCTTTTGAATCCTCGTGGATTGATTACCGTAAGAGGCAGTTTGCAGCAGCCCCTCTCCCCCATCCTATTTGCAGTCGCATAGGTTGGGAATGAGACAGAGAGAGTCACACACAGCCTAGAGAAACCATTAACCTGGTGAGTCATCGAACGCTGTGAGCGTCCTCGAGTTCTATTTCTATAAGCACCGTTTATAGCCTCTGTCCCTATCCCTCGCGCCTCTCTCTCCCTCGTGCCTCTCTCTCCCTCGCGCCTCTCTCTCCCTCGCGCCTCTCTCTCCCTCGCTCCTCTCTCTCCCACCAGCCTCTCTCTCTCTCGCGCCTCTCTCTCCCTCGCTCCTCTCTCTCCCACCAGCCTCTCTCTCGCGCCTCTCTCTCCCTCGCTCCTCTCTCTCCCTCACGCCTCTCTCTCCCTCGCGCCTCTCTCTCTCTCGCTCCTCTCTCTCCCTCGCGCCTCTCTCTCCCTCGCGCCTCTCTATCCCTCGCGCCTCTCTCTCCCTCGCGCCTCTCTCTCCCACCAGCCTCTCTCTCCCTCGCGCCTCTCTCTCCCTCGCGCCTCTCTCTCCCTCGCGCCTCTCTCTCCCACCAGCCTCTCTCTCCCTCGCGCCTCTCTCTCCCACCAGCCTCTCTCTCCCACCAGCCTCTCTCCCCTCGTGCCTCTCTCTCCCTCGCGCCTCTCTATCCCTCGTGCCTCTCTCTCCCTCGCGCCTCTCTCTCCCTCGCGCCTCTCTCCCCCTCGCGCCTCTCTCTCCCTCGCGCCTCTCTCTCCCTCGCGCCTCTCTCTCCCTCGCGCCTCTCTATCCCTCGCGCCTCTCTCTCCCTCGCGCCTCTCTCTCCCTCGCGCCTCTCTCTCCCTCGCGCCTCTCTCTCCCTCGCGCCTCTCTCTCCCTCGCGCCTCTCTCTCTCTCGCGCCTCTCTCTCCCTCACGCCTCTCTCTCTCTCCCTCGTGCCTCTCTCTCTCTCACGCCTCTCTCTCCCTCGCGCCTCTCTCTCCCTCGTGCCTCTCTCTCCTCGCGCCTCTCTCTCCCTCGCGCCTCTCTCTCCCTCGCGCCTCTCTATCCCTCGCGCATCTCTATCCCTCGCGCCTCTCTCTCCCTCGCGCATCTCTCTCCCTCGCGCCTCTCTCTCCCTCGCGCCTCTCTCTCCCTCGCGCCTCTCTCTCCCTCGCGCCTCTCTCTCCCTCGCGCCTCTCTCTCCCTCGCGCCTCTCTCTCCCTCGCGCCTCTCTCTCCCTCGCGCCTCTCTCTCTCTCACGCCTCTCTATCCCTCTGTCCATATCCCTCGTGCCTCTCTCTCCCTCTGTCCCTATCCCTCGCGCCTCTCTCTCCCTCCAGCCTCTCTCTCCCTCGCGCCTCTCTCTCTCTCACGCCTCTCTATCCCTCTGTCCCTATCCCTCGCGCCTCTCTCTCCCTCTGTCCCTATCCCTCGCGCCTCTCTCTCTCTCACGCCTCTCTATCCCTCTGTCCCTATCCCTCGCGCCTCTCTCTCTCTCACGCCTCTCTCTCCCTCGCGCCTCTCTCTCCCTCGCGCCTCTCTCTCTCTCACGCCTCTCTCTCCCTCGTGCCTCTCTCTCCCTCGCGCCTCTCTCTCCCTCGCGCCTCTCTCTCTCTCACGCCTCTCTCTCCCTCGCGCCTCTCTCTCCCTCGCGCTTCTCTCTCCCTCGCGCCTCTCTATCCCTCGCGCCTCTCTCTCCCTCGTGCCTCTCTCTCCCTCGCGCCTCTCTCTCCCTCGCGCCTCTCTCTCCCTCGCTCCTCTCTCTCCCTCGCGCCTCTCTCTCCCTCGTGCCTCTCTCTCCCTCGCGCCTCTCTCTCTCTCGCGCCTCTCTCTCCCTCGCGCCTCTCTCTCCCTCGCGCCTCTCTCTCCCTCGCGCCTCTCTCTCCCTCGTGCCTCTCTCTCCCTCGCACCTCTCTCTCCCTCGCGCCTCTCTCTCCCTCGCGCCTCTCTCTCTCTCGCGCCTCTCTCTCCCTCGCGCCTCTCTCTCGCGCCTCTCTCTCCCTCGCGCCTCTCTCTCCCTCGCGCCTCTCTCTCCCTCGCGCCTCTCTCTCTCTCGCGCCTCTCTCTCCCTCGCGCCTCTCTCTCTCTCGCGCCTCTCTCTCCCTCGCGCCTCTCTCTCCCTCGCGCCTCTCTCTCTCGCGCCTCTCTCCCCTCGTGCCTCTCTCTCCCTCACGCCTCTCTCTCCCTCGCGCCTCTCTCTCCCTCGCGCCTCTCTCTCTCTCGCGCTTCTCTCTCCCACCAACCTCTCTCTCCCTCGCGCCTCTCTCTCTCTCGCGCCTCTCTCTCCCTCGCGCCTCTCTCTCTCGCGCCTCTCTCCCCTCGCGCCTCTCTCTCCCTCGCGCCTCTCTCTCCCTCGCGCCTCTCTCTCTCTCGCGCCTCTCTCTCCCTCGCGCCTCTCTCTCCCTCGCGCCTCTCTCTCCCTCGCGCCTCTCTCTCCCTCGCGCCTCTCTCTCCCTCGCGCCTCTCTCTCCCTCGCGCCTCTCTCTCTCTCGCGCCTCACTCTCCCTCGCGCCTCTCTCTCTCGCACCTCTCTCCCCTCGTGCCTCTCTCTCCCTCGCGCCTCTCTCTTCCACCAGCCTCTCTCTCCCTCGCGCCTATCTCTCCCTCGCGCCTCTCTCTCCCTCGCGCCTCTCTCTCTCTCGCGCCTCTCTCTCCCTCGCGCCTCTCTCTCCCTCGCTCCTCTTCAAGCTGCTAGAAATAACAAGGTCATGTCTCTACTTCCCTTCAGAAGTCCTCTTCCTGTGTCTTTACAGGATGTTAATAATAGCAGATGTTATGTCAGACAATAACTATATATTACGATGATAAAGAGCTTCAGGACATAAAATGGCGGACAGAGATGAGACAGTTGATCAGAAAAACAGAATCGTCACCAGGAGTAAGCTGCTGATAATTCCAAGTTGTATTTATTATGTTATATGAAAAATAGACATGTAATATATAGGACAGAGTTATCTTAGCTCGTTCCTTCTTTCTCTGACCCGGTAGAATCCATTTGAGAACAAATATGCCCCTAGCTTTAACACAACTACTCATCTGTAATATTTTGGAACAGGGTTTTTTTTATTTTTTAAATACAGGTTTTCAATTTACTCCATTAACATGTAATTATAAATGTATTCACAACATGGCACTATATGGAAACATCAAGCCCAACTGACCACTCAGAAGTGACTGGCATAATCACTGTTACATGTATCTTTAGTTAGCTAGTGATGTTATTCTCATTGGTTTTGTTTTGTAGTTTTATCTCACACCCCGATGACTTGTCTTCTATAGATGGACATGTTGGTTACCTTGGTTACGGGTCAGTGGAGGCTGGTGTGTGGAGATGTAGTTAAGGACAGGCTCAGTCGTCACGCGTTTTCATACCGCTCCGTTTTATTCCATTCCAGCCGTTAACAATGTGAGCCCGTCCTCCGATATCTCCCGCTCCCACCAGCCTCCAGTGCTCCAGGTGAGGTGTCGTCGTTAGCTACAGGCGATCTCTTGTTTGTCTGTTCTCACACCTGGTCTGTGTGTTGCGTCTAGTACAGGACGAGTTTAGATGATGTCATCTCTCACAGGGGTCAGGGGTCAGTTTGAATGTGAAAGGTCAGTTCATCAGATCACACACTATGGTACTTGGTTTTTTTCACAAACATGAAAATCGAAGCTGATATATTCATGTGAAGAGAAATTGATCCAAAAGGTTAAAGAAAACTGCAACACAGAATCTTCAGCTCTATCAACTTGTTATGTTCCAGATCACCTGGGGTTTCTCCTACAAACAAACCGTAGCAGCTTTTAGTCTCTATTCTATCCCTGCTTCGGGAATAACTAGAGCTCCGTTGTGTCTGAACTGACAGAACAGTAGTCTAGAGTAATGTGATGTATGTCCAGTGTCTGGTGCATCTGATGTCCTCAGCAGCCCAGTGTCTTTATCACCCTGCCTTGTGTCTATAGATTCTATGTTGTGATTTATAACAACTGTCTATAGATTCTATGTTGTGATTTACAACAACTGTCTATAGATTCTATGTTGTGATTTATAACAACATGACATAGGGGTTTATAACAACTGTCTATAGATTCTATGCTGTGATTTACAACAACTGTCTATAGATTCTATGTTGTGATTTACAACAACTGTCTATAGATTCTATGTTGTAATTTATAACAACTGTCTATAGATTCTATGTTGTGATTTATAACAACTGTCTATAGATTCTATGTTGTAATTTATAACAACTGTCTATAGATTCTATGTTGTGATTTACAACAACTGTCTATAGATTCTATGTTGTGATTTATAACAACTGTCTATAGATTCTATGTTGTGATTTACAACAACTGTCTATAGATTCTATGTTGTGATTTACAACAACTGTCTATAGATTCTATGTTGTGATTTACAACAACTGTCTATAGATTCTATGTTGTGATTTATAACAACTGTCTATAGATTCTATGTTGTGATTTATAACAACTGTCTATAGATTCTATGTTGTAATTTATAACAACTGTCTATAGATTCTATGTTGTGATTTACAACAACTGTCTATAGATTCTATGTTGTGATTTACAACAACTGTCTATAGATTCTATGTTGTGATTTATAACAACTGTCTATAGATTCTATGTTGTGATTTACAACAACTGTCTATAGATTCTATGTTGTGATTTACAACAACATGACACACGGTTTGAAGCCAAGTGAGGTAGTGACAGAGCAGAATTTAAATATAATATTTATCCTTTAGAGATGTTTCAACTGTTTGCTTAAATCCATATATATTCTACCGTATCTTAGGAACTGAGGAGGATTCCGTTTGTTGTTTTTTTGTATGTAAATAAAACAACAACACAACAACAGTAGCAATCCCCGTTGTTATTGCACCACTGTGGAACACAAATCCTCTGTGTTAAAGGCTTTTTCTCCCTCTGTGCACTTCCTGTCCGCTGTTACAATGAGCTGTGGTACTATGAACTGAGGAGGAAATGAACATCAAATCAAAAGCTAGTTACACCACAGCTGCTGTTAGTTATACCACAGCTGCTGTTAGTTATACCACAGCTGCTGTTAGTTACACCACAGCTGCTGTTAGTTATACCACAGCTGCTGTTAGTTACACCACAGCTGCTGCTAGTTACACCACAGCTACTGTTAGTTACACCACAGCTGCTGTTAGTTACACCACAGCTGCTGTTAGTTACACCACAGCTGCTGCTAGTTACACCACAGCTGCTGTTAGTTACACCACAGCTGCTGCTAGTTACACCACAGCTACTGTTAGTTACACCACAGCTGCTGTTAGTTACACCACAGCTGCTGTTAGTTACACCACAGCTGCTGTTAGTTACACCACAGCTGCTGTTAGTTACACCACAGCTGCTGTTAGTTACACCACAGCTGCTGTTAGTTACACCACAGCTGCTGCTAGTTACACCACAGCTGCTGTTAGTTACACCACAGCTGCTGCTAGTTACACCACAGCTACTGTTAGTTACACCACAGCTGCTGTTAGTTACACCACAGCTGCTGTTAGTTACACCACAGCTGCTGTTAGTTACACCACAGCTGCTGTTAGTTACACCACAGCTGCTGTTAGTTACACCACAGCTGCTGTTAGTTATACCACAGCTACTGTTAGTTACACCACAGCTACTGTTAGTTACACCACAGCTACTGTTAGTTATACCACAGCTACTGTTAGTTACACAACAGCTGCTGTTAGTTATACCACAGCTGTTAGTTACACCACAGCTACTGTTAGTTACACCACAGCTGCTGTTAGTTACACCACAGCAACTGTTAGTTACACCACAGCTACTGTTAGTTATACCACAGCTGTTAGTTACACCACAGCTACTGTTAGTTACACCACAGCTGCTGCTAGTTACACCACAGCTGCTGCTAGTTACACCACAGCTGCTGTTAGTTACACCACAGCTGTTAGTTATACCACAGCTACTGTTAGTTACACCACAGCTACTGTTAGTTACAGCTGTTAGTTACACCACAGCTGCTGTTAGTTATACCACAGCTGTTAGTTACACCACAGCTGCTGCTAGTTACACCACAGCTGCTGTTAGTTACACCACAGCTGTTAGTTATACCACAGCTACTGTTAGTTACACCACAGCTACTGTTAGTTACAGCTGTTAGTTATACCACAGCTGCTGTTAGTTATACCACAGCTGCTGTTAGTTATACCACAGCTGCTACTAGTTACACCACAGCTACTGCTAGTTACACCACAGCTGCTGCTAGTTACACCACAGCTGCTGCTAGTTACACCACCGCTGCTGTTAGTTACACCACAGATGCTGTTAGTTACACCACAGCTGCTACTAGTTACACCACAGCTGTTAGTTACACCACAGCTGCTACTAGTTACACCACAGCTGTTAGTTACACCACAGCTGCTATTAGTTATACCACAGCTGCTGTTAGTTACACCACAGCTGCTACTAGTTACACCACAGCTGTTAGTTACACCACAGCTGCTATTAGTTATACCACAGCTGTTAGTTACACCACAGCTGTTAGTTACACCACAGCTGCTACTAGTTACACCACAGCTGTTAGTTACACCACAGCTGCTGTTAGTTACACCACAGCTGCTATTAGTTATACCACAGCTGCTGTTAGTTACACCACAGCTGCTACTAGTTACACCACAGCTGTTAGTTACACCACAGCTGCTACTAGTTACACCACAGCTGTTAGTTACACCACAGCTGCTGTTAGTTACACCACAGCTGCTACTAGTTACACCACAGCTGTTAGTTACACCACAGCTGCTACTAGTTACACCACAGCTGTTAGTTACACCACAGCTGCTATTAGTTATACCACAGCTGATGTTAGTTACACCACAGCTGCTACTAGTTACACCACAGCTGTTAGTTACACCACAGCTGCTATTAGTTATACCACAGCTGTTAGTTACACCACAGCTGCTGTTAGTTATACCACAGCTGTTGTTAGTTACACCACAGCTACTGTTAGTTACACCACAGCTGCTGCTAGTTATACCACAGCTACTGTTAGTTACACCACAGCTGCTACTAGTTACACCACAGCTGTTAGTTACACCACAGCTGCTATTAGTTATACCACAGCTGTTAGTTACACCACAGCTGCTACTAGTTACACCACAGCTGTTAGTTACACCACAGCTGCTATTAGTTATACCACAGCTGTTAGTTACACCGCAGCTGCTGCTAGTTATACCACAGCTGTTAGTTACACCACAGCTACTGTTAGTTACACCACAGCTGCTGCTAGTTATACCACAGCTACTGTTAGTTACACCACAGCTGCTACTAGTTACACCACAGCTGTTAGTTACACCACAGCTGCTATTAGTTATACCACAGCTGTTAGTTACACCGCAGCTGCTGCTAGTTATACCACAGCTGTTAGTTACACCACAGCTACTGTTAGTTACACCACAGCTGCTGCTAGTTATACCACAGCTGCTGTTAGTTACACCACAGCTGCTGTTAGTTACACCACAGCTGCTGTTAGTTATACCACAGCTAGTTACACCACAGCTGCTGCTAGTTACACCACAGCTGCTAGTTACACCACAGCTGCTGCTAGTTACACCACAGCTGCTAGTTACACCACAGCTGCTGTTAGTTACACCACAGCTACTGTTAGTTACACCACAGCTGCTGTTAGTTACACCACAGCTACTGTTAGTTACACCACAGCTGTTAGTTACACCACAGCAATTATAGAACAACAGTCGGCAGCAATTGCTTCAGCTCAATATAGATATTTTTAGGGAAAAGGTACCCCGTTCTTTCAATTCTTCATTGCTGAAGATGACACTCATAAATCCAGTCAAGATGGAAAACCTACGCTAGACAGTGACTGACTGTCACTGATAAAGAGTTACATCAAAGGAGTGTGTGTGATTACCTCTAGCCGTTAGTGGAGACAAAACATTAAGAACACCGTCCTAATATTGAGTTGCAAGACAGCCTCAATTCATCTGGGCTCACTGACTCCACAAGGTGTCGGTAGCCTTCCACAGGGATGCTGGTCCATGTTGACTCTACAAGGTGTCGGAAGCCTTCCACAGGGATGCTGGTCCATGTTGACTCCACAAGGTGTCGGAAGCCTTCCACAGGGATGCTGGTCCATGTTGACTCCACAAGGTGTCGGAAGCCTTCCACAGGGATGCTGGTCCATGTTGACTCTACAAGGTGTCGGAAGCCTTCCACAGAGATGCTGGTCCATGTTGATTCCACAAGGTGTCGGAAGCCTTCCACAGAGATGCTGGTCCATGTTGACTCCACAAGGTGTCGGAAGCCTTCCACAGGGATGCTGGTCCATGTTGACTCTACAAGGTGTCGGAAGCCTTCCACAGAGATGCTGGTCCATGTTGACTCCACAAGGTGTCGAAAGCCTTCCACAGGGATGCTGGCCCTTGTTAACTCTACAAGGTGTCGGAAGCCTTCCACAGGGATGCTGGTCCATGTTGACTCCACAAGGTGTCGGAAGCCTTCCACAGGGATGCTGGCCCATGTTAACTCCAGTGCTTCCCACAGTTGTGTCAAGTTGGCTGGATGTCCTTTTGGGTGGTGGACAATTCTTGATACAGTTGAGCGTGAAAACCCAGCAGCGTTGCAGTTCTTGACACACTGAAACTGGTGCGCCTGGCACCCACTACCATACCCCCGTTTAAAGGCACTTAAATATGTTGTCTTGCCCATTCACCCTCTGAATGGCACACATACGCAATCCATGTCTCAATTGCATCAAGGCTTAAAAATCCTACTTTAACCTGTCTCCTCCCCTTAATCTACACTGATTGAAGAGGATTTAACAACTGGCATCAGTAAGGGATCATATCTTTCACCTGGATTCACCTGGTCGGTCTATGTCATGGAAAGAGCAGGTGTTCTTAATGTCTGATCCACTCAGGACATGTCCTCTATATTAGCGGTTAGCTACCTTTTTGTTTACTGTGCCCCAGGAGAACCCCCTCATTTGACCAGTAGGCCTACGTTCTGATGAGTCTCCCCAGAAGTACCCCCTCATTTGACCAGTAGGCCTACGTTCTGATGATACTCCCCAGAAGTACCCCCTCATTTGACCAGTAGGCCTACGTTCTGATGAGACTCCCCAGAAGTACCCCCTCATTTGACCAGTAGGCCTACGTTCTGATGAGTCTCCCCAGAAGTACCCCCTCATTTGACCAGTAGGCCTACGTTCTGATGAGTCTCCCCAGAAGTACCCCCTCATTTGACCAGTAGGCCTACGTTCTGATGAGACTCCCCAGAAGTATCCCCTCAATTGACCAGTAAGCCTACGTTCTGATTTGACTCCCCAGAAGTGCCCCCTCATTTGACCAGTAGGTCTACGTTCTGATGAGACTCCCCAGAAGTACCCCCTCATTTGACCAGTAGGCCTACGTTCTGATGAGACTCCCCAGAAGTACCCCCTCATTTGACCAGTAGGCCTACGTTCTGATGAGCCTGCCCAGAAGTACCCCCTCATTTGACCAGTAGGCCAACGTTCTGATGAGTCTCCCCAAGAACCCCCTGTGGATAGCATAAGTTCCCCCTGTGGATAGGATAAGTACCCCATATGGATAGGATAAGTACCCCATGTGGATAGGATAAGTACCCCATGTGGATAGGATAAGTACCCCATGTGGATAGGATACGTACCCCTGTGGATAGGATAAGTACCCCCTGTGGATAGGATAAGTACAACCTGTGAATAGGATAAGTATCCCCTGTGGATAGGATACGTACCCCTGTGGATAGGATAAGTACCCCCTGTGGATAGGATAAGTACCCTCTGTGGATAGGCCATGGTCCCCCTGTGGATAGGATAAGTACCCCTGTGGATAGGATAAGTACCCCTGTGGATAGGATAAGTACCACTGTGGATAGGATAAGTAACCCCTGTGGATAGGATAAGTACCCTGTGGATAGGATAAGTACCCTGTGGAAAGGATCAGTTCCCCCTGTGGATAGGATACGTAACCCATGTGGATAGGATAAGTCCCCCCTTTGGATAGGATAAGTACCCCATGTGGATAGGATAAGTACCCCATGTGGATAGGATAAGTACCCCATGTGGATAGGATAAGTACCCCATGTGGATAGGATAAGTACCCCATGTGGATAGGATAAGTACCCCTGTGGATAGGATAAGTACCCCTGTGGATAGGATAAGTACCCCTGTGGATAGGCCATGTTCCCCCTGTGGATAGGATAAGTACCCCATGTGGATAGGATAAGTACCCCATGTGGATATGATAAGTACCCCTGTGGATAGGATAAGTACCCCCTGTGGATATAATAAGTACCCCTGTGGATAGGATACGTTCCCCTGTGGATAGGATACGTACCCCTGTGGACAGGAAAAGTACCCCCTGTGGATATGATAAGTACCCCTGTGGATAGGATACGTACCCCCTGTGGATAGGATACATACCCCTGTGGATAGGATAAGTACCCCATGTGGATAGGATAAGTTCCCCCTGTGAATATAATAAGTACCCCTGTGGATAGGATACGTTCCCCTGTGGATAGGATACGTACCCCTGTGGACAGGAAAAGTACCCCCTGTGGATATGATAAGTACCCCTGTGGATAGGATAAGTACCCCATGTAGATAGGATAAGTACCCCATGTGGATAGGATAAGTACCCCATGTGGATAGGATAAGTACCCCATGTGGATAGGATAAGTACCCCATGTGGATAGGATAAGTACCCCATGTGGATAGGATAAGTACCCCATGTGGATAGGATAAGTACCCCATGTGGATAGGGTAAGTACCCCATGTGGATAGGATAAGTACCCCTGTGGATAGGATAAGTACCCCAGGGTGAGACCCACTGCTCTATACAGTGAGTCTGTTAGTTTCTTGGTCTAGGTACATGATTGCAACCCAGCCAGTAGATTTACATGAAAGGAGCTGTGTGAATCCTCCTGCAGCCTTAATTACACAGCGTTACATGAAAGGAGCTGTGTGAATCCTCCTGCAGCCTTAATTACACAGCGTTACATGAAAGGAGCTGTGTGATTCCTCCTGCAGCATTAATTACACAGCATTACATGACAGGAGCTGTGTGATTCCTCCTGCAGCCTTAATTACATAGCGTTACATGAAAGGAGCTGTGTGATTCCTCCTGCAGCCTTAATTACACAGCGTTACATGAAAGGAGCTGTGTGATTCCTCCTGCAGCCTTGATTCCACAGCGTTACATGACAGGAGCTGTGTGAATCCTCCTGCAGCCCTGAGTGTAAGTGCTGGAAACACAGGGTTTGTAAGGAGTAGTACTAAGATGACATAAACTGACCTTTAGAAGGGTTAGGAACAAGGACACATGAACACCACTGATAATCTACCTCTCACTACTACATTGACAACTGTTATGTCTCTGAGTTGGGCTGGACACTTTGCACTTTAGACAGGGTGACAGGGATCTTACTCTCCCCCGGAGTAGGGGCTCTGGTGACGGGATGGACCGTATTCTGGATATCAACCAGCCTCTCCTTAAACTTCTGTTGCAGGTACAGCTCCTCCTTGGAGTAGCTCTTAGAGAAGGCTGAGAGGAGGAGACCTACAGCCATCAGCCCGCCGCCCACGCAGAACAGTACGGCGCCCGTCAGCTTGCACACGTCCAAGGCTCGGTTGAAGAGGACGGCGTGGCCGTCCACGAAGAGGAGCTCGTCTTCCCCGAACGCTTCGATCTTAGTCGGGGTGGCGTAGCCCACCAGTAGGACAATGAGGCCTGTCACCAGAATCAGGGTTCCTAACGCTAGACAGACCTGGGGGAGGGAGAGACAGGATCAGGGTTCCTAACACTAGACAGACCTGGGGGAGGGAGAGACAGGATCAGGGTTCCTAACGCTAGACAGACCTGGGGTAGGGAGAGGCATGATCAGGGTTCCTAACGCTAGACAGACCTGGGGGAGGGAGAGACAGGATCAGGGTTCCTAACGCTAGACAGACCTGGGGGAGGGAGAGACATGATCAGGGTTCCTAACTCTAGACAGACCTGGGGGAGGGAGAGACAGGATCAGAGTTCCTAACTCTAGACAGACCTGGGGGAGGGAGAGACAGGATCAGGGTTCCTAACTCTAGACAGACCTGGGGGAGGGAGAGACAGGATCAGGGTTCCTAACGCTAGACAGACCTGGGGGAGGGAGAGACAGGATCAGGGTTCCTAACAGTAGACAGACCTGGGGGAGGGAGAGACAGGATCAGGGTTCCTAACACTAGACAGACCTGGGGGAGGGAGAGACAGGATCAGGGTTCCTAACGCTAGACAGACCTGGGGTAGGGAGAGGCATGATCAGGGTTCCTAACGCTAGACAGACCTGGGGGAGGGAGAGACAGGATCAGGGTTCCTAACGCTAGACAGACCTGGGGGAGGGAGAGACATGATCAGGGTTCCTAACTCTAGACAGACCTGGGGGAGGGAGAGACAGGATCAGAGTTCCTAACTCTAGACAGACCTGGGGGAGGGAGAGACAGGATCAGGGTTCCTAACTCTAGACAGACCTGGGGGAGGGAGAGACAGGATCAGGGTTCCTAACGCTAGACAGACCTGGGGGAGGGAGAGACAGGATCAGGGTTCCTAACAGTAGACAGACCTGGGGGAGGGAGAGACAGGATCAGGGTTCCTAACTCTAGACAGACCTGGGGGAGGGAGAGACAGGATCAGGGTTCCTAACTCTAGACAGACCTGGGGGAGGGAGAGACAGGATCAGGGTTCCTAACACTAGACAGACCTGGGAGAGGGAGAGACAGGATCAGGGTTCAGGATCAGAGTTCCTAACTCTAGACAGACCTGGGGGAGGGAGAGACAGGATCAGGGTTCCTAACGCTAGACAGACCTGGGGGAGGGAGAGACAGGATCAGGGTTCCTAACGCTAGACAGACCTGGGGGAAGGAGAGACAGGATCAGGGTTCCTAACACTAGACAGACCTGGGGGAGGGAGAGACAGGGTCAGGGTTCCTAACGCTAGACAGACCTGGGGGAGGGAGAGACAGGATCAGGGTTCCAAACGCTAGACAGACCTGGGGGAGGGAGAGACAGGATCAGGGTTCCTAACACTAGACAGACCTGGGGGAGGGAGAGACACGATCAGGGTTCAGGATCAGGGGGAGGGAGAGACAGGATCAGATTTCCTAACACTAGACAGGCCTGGGGGAGGGAGAGACAGGGTCAGGGTTCCTAACACTAGACAGACCTGGGGGAGGGAGAGACAGGGTCAGGGTTCCTAACGCTAGACAGACCTGGGGGAGGGAGAGACAGGGTCAGGGTTCCTGATCAGGGGGAGGGAGAGGCAGGATCAGGGTTCCTAACGTTAGACAGACCTGGGGGAGGGAGAGACAGGATCAGGGTTCCTAACTCTAGACAGACCTGGGGGATGGAGAGACAGGATCAGGGTTCCTAACGCTAGACAGACCTGGGGGAGGGAGAGACAGGATCAGGGTTCCTGATCAGGGGGAGGGAGAGGCAGGATCAGGGTTCCTAACGCTAGACAGACCTGGGGGAGGGAGAGACAGGATCAGGGTTCCTAACTCTAGACAGACCTGGGGGATGGAGAGACAGGATCAGGGTTCCTAACGCTAGACAGACCTGGGGGAGGGAGAGACAGGATCAGGGTTCCTGATCAGGGGGAGGGAGAGGCAGGATCAGGGTTCCTAACGCTAGACAGACCTGGGGGAGGGAGAGACAGGATCAGGGTTCCTAACGCTAGACAGACCTGGGGGAGGGGGAGAGAGGATCAGGGTTCAGGATCAGGGTTCCTAACTCTAGACAGACCTGGGGCAGAGAGACAGGATCAGGGTTCCTAACACTAGACAGACCTGGGGGAGGGAGAGACAGGATCAGGGTTCCTAACGCTAGACAGACCTGGGGGAGGGAGAGACAGGTTCAGGGTTCCTAACGCTAGACAGACCTGGGGGAGGGAGAGACAGGATCAAGGTTCCTAACTCTAGACAGACCTGGGGGAGGGAGAGACAGGGTCAGGGTTCCTAACGCTAGATAGACCTGGGGGAGGGAGAGACAGGATCAGGGTTCCTAACACTAGATAGACCTGGGGGAGGGAGAGACAGGATCAGGGTTCCTAACTCTAGACAGACCTGGGGGAGGGAGAGACTGGATCAGGGTTCCTAACTCTAGACAGACCTGGGGGAGGGAGAGACAGGATCAGGGTTCCAAACGCTAGACAGACCTGGGGGAGGGAGAGACAGGATCAGGGTTCCTAACACTAGACAGACCTGGGGGAGGGAGAGACAGGATCAGGGTTCCTAACGCTAGACAGACCTGGGGAGGGAGAGACAGGATCAGGGTTCCTAACACTAGACAGACCTGGGGGAGGGAGAGACAGGATCAGGGTTCCTAACTCTAGACAGACCTGGGGGAGGGAGAGACAAGATCAGGGTTCCTAACACTAGACAGACCTGGGGGAGGGAGAGACAGGATCAGGGTTCCTAACACTAGACAGACCTGGGGGAGGGAGAGACAGGATCAGGGTTCCTAACACTAGACAGACCTGGGGGAGGGAGAGACAGGATCAGGGTTCCTAACTCTAGACAGACCTGGGGGAGGGAGAGACAGGATCAGGGTTCCTAACTCTAGACAGACCTGGGGGAGGGAGAGACAGGATCAGGGTTCCTAACACTAGACAGACCTGGGGGAGGGAGAGACAGGATCAGGGTTCCTAACGCTAGACAGACCTGGGGAGGGAGAGACAGGATCAGGGTTCCTAACTCTAGACAGACCTGGGGGAGGGAGAGACAAGATCAGGGTTCCTAACTCTAGACAGACCTGGGGGATGGAGAGACAGGATCAGGGTTCCTAACGCTAGACAGACCTGGGGGAGGGAGAGACAGGATCAGGGTTCCTGATCAGGGGGAGGGAGAGGCAGGATCAGGGTTCCTAACGCTAGACAGACCTGGGGGAGGGAGAGACAGGATCAGGGTTCCTAACTCTAGACAGACCTGGGGGATGGAGAGACAGGATCAGGGTTCCTAACGCTAGACAGACCTGGGGGAGGGAGAGACAGGATCAGGGTTCCTGATCAGGGGGAGGGAGAGGCAGGATCAGGGTTCCTAACGCTAGACAGACCTGGGGGAGGGAGAGACAGGATCAGGGTTCCTAACGCTAGACAGACCTGGGGGAGGGGGAGAGAGGATCAGGGTTCAGGATCAGGGTTCCTAACTCTAGACAGACCTGGGGCAGAGAGACAGGATCAGGGTTCCTAACACTAGACAGACCTGGGGGAGGGAGAGACAGGATCAGGGTTCCTAACGCTAGACAGACCTGGGGGAGGGAGAGACAGGTTCAGGGTTCCTAACGCTAGACAGACCTGGGGGAGGGAGAGACAGGATCAGGGTTCCTAACTCTAGACAGACCTGGGGGAGGGAGAGACAGGGTCAGGGTTCCTAACGCTAGATAGACCTGGGGGAGGGAGAGACAGGATCAGGGTTCCTAACACTAGATAGACCTGGGGGAGGGAGAGACAGGATCAGGGTTCCTAACTCTAGACAGACCTGGGGGAGGGAGAGACTGGATCAGGGTTCCTAACTCTAGACAGACCTGGGGGAGGGAGAGACAGGATCAGGGTTCCAAACGCTAGACAGACCTGGGGGAGGGAGAGACAGGATCAGGGTTCCTAACACTAGACAGACCTGGGGGAGGGAGAGACAGGATCAGGGTTCCTAACGCTAGACAGACCTGGGGAGGGAGAGACAGGATCAGGGTTCCTAACACTAGACAGACCTGGGGGAGGGAGAGACAGGATCAGGGTTCCTAACTCTAGACAGACCTGGGGGAGGGAGAGACAAGATCAGGGTTCCTAACACTAGACAGACCTGGGGGAGGGAGAGACAGGATCAGGGTTCCTAACACTAGACAGACCTGGGGGAGGGAGAGACAGGATCAGGGTTCCTAACACTAGACAGACCTGGGGGAGGGAGAGACAGGATCAGGGTTCCTAACTCTAGACAGACCTGGGGGAGGGAGAGACAGGATCAGGGTTCCTAACTCTAGACAGACCTGGGGGAGGGAGAGACAGGATCAGGGTTCCTAACACTAGACAGACCTGGGGGAGAGAGAGACAGGATCAGGGTTCCTAACGCTAGACAGACCTGGGGGAGGGAGAGACAGGATCAGGGTTCCTAACTCTAGACAGACCTGGGGGAGGGAGAGACAAGATCAGGGTTCCTAACACTAGACAGACCTGGGGGAGGGAGAGACAAGATCAGGGTTCCTAACACTAGACAGACCTGGGGGAGGGAGAGACAGGATCAGGGTTCCTAACGCTAGACAGACCTGGGGGAGGGAGAGACAGGATCAGGGTTCCTAACACTAGACAGACCTGGGGCAGGGAGAGACACGATCAGGGTTCAGGATCAGGGGGAGGGAGAGACAGGATCAGATTTCCTAACACTAGACAGGCCTGGGGGAGGGAGAGACAGGGTCAGGGTTCCTAACACTAGACAGACCTGGGGGAGGGAGAGACAGGATCAGGGTTCCTGATCAGGGGGAGGGAGAGGCAGGATCAGGGTTCCTAACGCTAGACAGACCTGGGGGAGGGAGAGACAGGATCAGGGTTCCTAACGCTAGACAGACCTGGGGGAGGGGGAGAGAGGATCAGGGTTCAGGATCAGGGTTCCTAACTCTAGACAGACCTGGGGCAGAGAGACAGGATCAGGGTTCCTAACACTAGACAGACCTGGGGGAGGGAGAGACAGGATCAGGGTTCCTAACGCTAGACAGACCTGGGGGAGGGAGAGACAGGTTCAGGGTTCCTAACGCTAGACAGACCTGGGGGAGGGAGAGACAGGATCAGGGTTCCTAACTCTAGACAGACCTGGGGGAGGGAGAGACAGGGTCAGGGTTCCTAACGCTAGATAGACCTGGGGGAGGGAGAGACAGGATCGGGGTTCCTAACACTAGATAGACCTGGGGGAGGGAGAGACAGGATCAGGGTTCCTAACTCTAGACAGACCTGGGGGAGGGAGAGACTGGATCAGGGTTCCTAACTCTAGACAGACCTGGGGGAGGGAGAGACAGGATCAGGGTTCCAAACGCTAGACAGACCTGGGGGAGGGAGAGACAGGATCAGGGTTCCTAACACTAGACAGACCTGGGGGAGGGAGAGACAGGATCAGGGTTCCTAACGCTAGACAGACCTGGGGAGGGAGAGACAGGATCAGGGTTCCTAACACTAGACAGACCTGGGGGAGGGAGAGACAGGATCAGGGTTCCTAACTCTAGACAGACCTGGGGGAGGGAGAGACAAGATCAGGGTTCCTAACACTAGACAGACCTGGGGGAGGGAGAGACAGGATCAGGGTTCCTAACACTAGACAGACCTGGGGGAGGGAGAGACAGGATCAGGGTTCCTAACACTAGACAGACCTGGGGGAGGGAGAGACAGGATCAGGGTTCCTAACTCTAGACAGACCTGGGGGAGGGAGAGACAGGATCAGGGTTCCTAACTCTAGACAGACCTGGGGGAGGGAGAGACAGGATCAGGGTTCCTAACACTAGACAGACCTGGGGGAGGGAGAGACAGGATCAGGGTTCCTAACGCTAGACAGACCTGGGGAGGGAGAGACAGGATCAGGGTTCCTAACTCTAGACAGACCTGGGGGAGGGAGAGACAAGATCAGGGTTCCTAACTCTAGACAGACCTGGGGGATGGAGAGACAGGATCAGGGTTCCTAATGCTAGACAGACCTGGGGGAGGGAGAGACAGGATCAGGGTTCCTGATCAGGGGGAGGGAGAGGCAGGATCAGGGTTCCTAACGCTAGACAGACCTGGGGGAGGGAGAGACAGGATCAGGGTTCCTAACTCTAGACAGACCTGGGGGATGGAGAGACAGGATCAGGGTTCCTAACGCTAGACAGACCTGGGGGAGGGAGAGACAGGATCAGGGTTCCTGATCAGGGGGAGGGAGAGGCAGGATCAGGGTTCCTAACGCTAGACAGACCTGGGGGAGGGAGAGACAGGATCAGGGTTCCTAACGCTAGACAGACCTGGGGGAGGGGGAGAGAGGATCAGGGTTCAGGATCAGGGTTCCTAACTCTAGACAGACCTGGGGCAGAGAGACAGGATCAGGGTTCCTAACACTAGACAGACCTGGGGGAGGGAGAGACAGGATCAGGGTTCCTAACGCTAGACAGACCTGGGGGAGGGAGAGACAGGTTCAGGGTTCCTAACGCTAGACAGACCTGGGGGAGGGAGAGACAGGATCAGGGTTCCTAACTCTAGACAGACCTGGGGGAGGGAGAGACAGGGTCAGGGTTCCTAACGCTAGATAGACCTGGGGGAGGGAGAGACAGGATCAGGGTTCCTAACACTAGATAGACCTGGGGGAGGGAGAGACAGGATCAGGGTTCCTAACTCTAGACAGACCTGGGGGAGGGAGAGACTGGATCAGGGTTCCTAACTCTAGACAGACCTGGGGGAGGGAGAGACAGGATCAGGGTTCCAAACGCTAGACAGACCTGGGGGAGGGAGAGACAGGATCAGGGTTCCTAACACTAGACAGACCTGGGGGAGGGAGAGACAGGATCAGGGTTCCTAACGCTAGACAGACCTGGGGAGGGAGAGACAGGATCAGGGTTCCTAACACTAGACAGACCTGGGGGAGGGAGAGACAGGATCAGGGTTCCTAACTCTAGACAGACCTGGGGGAGGGAGAGACAAGATCAGGGTTCCTAACACTAGACAGACCTGGGGGAGGGAGAGACAGGATCAGGGTTCCTAACACTAGACAGACCTGGGGGAGGGAGAGACAGGATCAGGGTTCCTAACACTAGACAGACCTGGGGGAGGGAGAGACAGGATCAGGGTTCCTAACTCTAGACAGACCTGGGGGAGGGAGAGACAGGATCAGGGTTCCTAACTCTAGACAGACCTGGGGGAGGGAGAGACAGGATCAGGGTTCCTAACACTAGACAGACCTG
Source organism: Oncorhynchus kisutch (assembly GCF_002021735.2). Classification (NCBI taxonomy): domain Eukaryota; kingdom Metazoa; phylum Chordata; class Actinopteri; order Salmoniformes; family Salmonidae; genus Oncorhynchus; species Oncorhynchus kisutch. The sequence continues at coordinate 395,043 of NW_022265836.1, read as the reverse complement.
GGGGAGAGAGAGACAGGATCAGGGTTCCTAACGCTAGACAGACCTGGGGAGGGAGAGACAGGATCAGGGTTCCTAACTCTAGACAGACCTGGGGGAGGGAGAGACAAGATCAGGGTTCCTAACACTAGACAGACCTGGGGGAGGGAGAGACAAGATCAGGGTTCCTAACACTAGACAGACCTGGGGGAGGGAGAGACAGGATCAGGGTTCCTAACGCTAGACAGACCTGGGGGAGGGAGAGACAGGATCAGGGTTCCTAACACTAGACAGACCTGGGGGAGGGAGAGACACGATCAGGGTTCAGGATCAGGGGGAGGGAGAGACAGGATCAGATTTCCTAACACTAGACAGGCCTGGGGGAGGGAGAGACAGGGTCAGGGTTCCTAACACTAGACAGACCTGGGGGAGGGAGAGACAGGGTCAGGGTTCCTAATGCTAGACAGACCTGGGGGAGGGAGAGACAGGGTCAGGGTTCCTAACGCTAGACAGACCTGGGGGAGGGAGAGACAGGGTCAGGGTTCCTAACACTAGACAGACCTGAACAGGCAGATGTTTACAGTAACCTGGCACAATACACTACCCAGACCATGTCAGGATGTTTACAGCACCTTGACCCAATACCCTCTCAATATCTCTTCTCTCATATATATCATACCTTCCAGAGGACAGAGCTCCACCGACTAGGCGATCTCTGAATCTGAAAATCTTCGTCGCGTTCCCAGATGGAGGCAGTACACTCCTCGTAGAACTGGTGGAGGTATGATCTGACGCCGTATCTCTGGTCGTGCTGCGTCTGTTCAGCGTAGTCTGACCCACAGATCTCAGCACAGGCGGAAGCCATCCTGACCCTTTCACCTCAGCTCTGTCTAGAGAGAGAGAGAGAGAGAGAGAGCACCACACTAACCTCACACACACCGGGTGCCACTGCCTGCACACACACACACACACACACACACACACACACACACACACACACACACACACACACACACACACACGCATAAACAGTTTTATTATGGAGAGAGCTACAATGCTGAATGATCAACCACAGTGTTGCTCCCATTTTGAATCACCCATCTGTTCCTGTTCAGGATATCAGGTTGTGTTGCTGCCTGTTACCTGCAACCTGTTACCTGTTCAGGATATTAGGTTGTGTTGCTGCCTGCTACCTGTTGAGGATATTAGGTTGTGTTGCTGCCTGCTACCTGTTCAGGATATCAGGTTGTGTTGCTGCCTGCTACCTGTTACCTGTTCAGGATATTAGGTTGTGTTGCTGCCTGCTATCTGTTCAGGATATTAGGTTGTGTTGCTGCCTGCTACCTGCTACCTGTTCAGGATATTAGGTTGTGTTGCTGCCTGCTACCTGTTCAGGATATTAGGTTGTGTTGCTGCCTGCTACCTGCTACCTGTTCAGGATATTAGGTTGTGTTCTACCTGCTACCTGCTATCTGTTCAGGATATTAGGTTTTGTTGCTGCCTGCTACCTGCTACCTGCTATCTGTTCAGGATATCAGGTTGTGTTGCTGCCTGCTACCTGTTCAGGATATTAGGTTGTGTTTCTACCTCCTACCTGCAACCTGTTCAGGATATTAGGTTGTGTTGCTACCTGCTACCTGTTCAGGATATCAGGTTGTATTGCTGCCTGCTACCTGTTCAGGATATTAGGTTGTGTTGCTACCTGCTACCTGTTGAGGATATCAGGTTGTGTTGCTACCTGCTACCTGCTACCTGTTCAGGATATCAGGTTGTGTTGCTACCTCCTACCTGTTCAGGATATCAGGTGTGTTTATACCTGCTACCTGCAACCTGTTCAGGATATTAGGTTGTGTTTCTGCCTGCTGCCTTCTGCCTGCTACCTGTTCAGGATATCAGGTTGTATGGCTGCCTGCTACCTGTTCAGGATATTAGGTTGTGTTGCTACCTGCTACCTGTTGAGGATATCAGGTTGTGTTGCTACCTGCTACCTGCTACCTGTTCAGGATATCAGGTTGTGTTGCTACCTCCTACCTGTTCAGGATATCAGGTGTGTTTATACCTGCTACCTGCAACCTGTTCAGGATATCAGGTTGTGTTGCTACCTCCTACCTGTTCAGGATATCAGGTGTGTTTATACCTGCTACCTGCTACCTGTTCAGGATATGTAGTTGTATTTCTGCCTGCTACATGCCTCCTGCTACATTCTACCTGCTATCTGTTCAGGATATCAGTTTGTGTTTCTGCCTGCTACCTGTTCAGGATTTCAGGTTGTGTTTCTACCTTCTACCTTCTACCTGTTCAGGATGTAGGTTGTGTTTCTACCTGCTACTTGTTCAGGTTATTAGGTTGTGTTTCTGACTGCTACATGCTACCTGCTACCTGTTCAGGATATTGGGTTGTATTTTTGCCTGTTACCTGTTTAGGATATTAGATTGTGTTTCTACCTTCTACCTGCTACTTGTTCAAGATATTAGGTTGCGTTTCTGCCTGCTACATGCTGCCTGCTACATGCTACCTGCTATCCGCTACTTGTTCAGGTTATTAGGTTGCATTTCTGCCTGCTACATGCTGCCTGCTACATGCTACCTGCTACCTGTTCAGGATTTTAGGTTGTGTTTCTACCTTCTACCTGTTCAGGATATTAGGTTGTGTTTCTACCTGCTACCTGCTACTTGCTACTCTGCTGCCTATTACCTTCTATCTGCTGACTGCTACCTGTTGCCTATTACCTTCTATCTGCTGACTGCTGCCTGCTACCTGCTGCCTATTACCTTCTATCTGCTGACTGCTGCCTGCTACCTGCTGCCTATTACCTTCTATCTGCTACCTGCTGCCTGCTGCCTGCTAACACTTCTGTTGTCTATATGTAGTCAGTGTTGAAGGATGTTATGTAGACTCTCTCTGAAAGAATAACACTTATGTTGTCTACATGTAGTCAGTGTTGAAGGATATTATGTAGACTCTCTTTGAATGAATAACACTTCTGTTGTCTATATGTAGTCAGTGTTGAAGGATGTTATGTAGACTCTCTATGAATGAATAACACTTCTGTTGTCTATATGTAGTCAGTGTTGAAGGATGTTATGTAGACTCTCTCTGAATGAATAACACTTCTGTTGTCTATATGTAGTCAGTGTTGAAGGATGTTATGTAGACTCTCTCTGAATGAATAACACTTCTGTTGTCTATATGTAGTCAGTGTTGAAGGATGTTATGTAGACTCTCTCTGAATGAATAACACTTCTGTTGTCTATATGTAGTCAGTGTTGAAGAATGTTATGTAGACTCTCTCTGAATGAATAACACTTCTGTTGTCTATATATAGTCAGTGTTGAAGGATGTTATGTAGACTCTCTCTGAACGAATAACACTTATGTTGTCTACATGAGGTCAGTGTTGAAGGATGTTATGTAGACTCTCTATGAATGAATAACACTTCTGTTGTCTATATGTAGTCAGTGTTGAAGGATGTTATGTAGACTCTCTCTGAATGAATAACACTTCTGTTGTCTATATGTAGTCAGTGTTGAAGGATGTTATGTAGAATCTCTCTGAATGAATAACACTTCTGTTGTCTATATGTAGTCGTGTTGAAGGATGTTATGTAGACTCTCCCTGAATGAATAACACTTCTGTTGTCTATATGTAGTCAGTGTTGAAGAATGTTATGTAGACTCTCTCTGAATGAATAACACTTCTGTTGTCTATATGTAGTCAGTGTTGAAGGATGTTATGTAGACTCTCTCTGAATGAATAACACTTCTGTTGTCTATATGTAGTCAGTGTTGAAGGATGTTATGTAGACTCTCTCTGAATGAATAACACTTCTGTTGTCTATATGTAGTCAGTGTTGAAGGATGTTATGTAGACTCTCTATGAATGAATAACACTTCTGTTGTCTATATGTAGTCAGTGTTGAAGGATGTTATGTAGACTCTCTCTGAATGAATAACACTTCTGTTGTCTATATGTAGTCAGTGTTGAAGGATGTTATGTAGACTCTCTCTGAATGAATAACACTTCTGTTGTCTATATGTAGTCAGTGTTGAAGGATGTTATGTAGACTCTCTATGAATGAATAACACTTCTGTTGTCTATATGTAGTCAGTGTTGAAGGATATTATGTAGACTCTCTCTGAATGAATAACACTTCTGTTGTCTATATGTAGTCAGTGTTGAAGGATGTTATGTAGACTCTCTCTGAATGAATAACACTTCTGTTGTCTATATGTAGTCAGTGTTGAAGGATGTTATGTAGACTCTCTCTGAATGAATAACACTTCTGTTGTCTATATGTAGTCAGTGTTGAAGAATGTTATGTAGACTCTCTCTGAATGAATAACACTTCTGTTGTCTATATGTAGTCAGTGTTGAAGAATGTTATGTAGACTCTCTCTGAATGAATAACACTTCTGTTGTCTATATGTAGTCAGTGTTGAAGGATGTTATGTAGACTCTCTCTGAACGAATAACACTTATGTTGTCTACATGAGGTCAGTGTTGAAGGATGTTATGTAGACTCTCTATGAATGAATAACACTTCTGTTGTCTATATGTAGTCAGTGTTGAAGAATGTTATGTAGACTCTCTCTGAATGAATAACACTTCTGTTGTCTATATGTAGTCAGTGTTGAAGGATGTTATGTAGACTCTCTCTGAATGAATAACACTTCTGTTGTCTATATGTAGTCAGTGTTGAAGGATGTTATGTAGACTCTCTCTGAATGAATAACACTTCTGTTGTCTATATGTAGTCAGTGTTGAAGGATGTTATGTAGACTCTCTATGAATGAATAACACTTCTGTTGTCTATATGTAGTCAGTGTTGAAGGATGTTATGTAGACTCTCTCTGAATGAATAACACTTCTGTTGTCTATATGTAGTCAGTGTTGAAGGATGTTATGTAGACTCTCTCTGAATGAATAACACTTCTGTTGTCTATATGTAGTCAGTGTTGAAGGATGTTATGTAGACTCTCTATGAATGAATAACACTTCTGTTGTCTATATGTAGTCAGTGTTGAAGGATGTTATGTAGACTCTCTCTGAATGAATAACACTTCTGTTGTCTATATGTAGTCAGTGTTGAAGGATGTTATGTAGACTCTCTCTGAATGAATAACACTTCTGTTGTCTATATGTAGTCAGTGTTGAAGGATGTTATGTAGACTCTCTCTGAATGAATAACACTTCTGTTGTCTATATGTAGTCAGTGTTGAAGGATGTTATGTAGACTCTCTCTGAATGAATAACACTTCTGTTGTCTATATGTAGTCGTGTTGAAGGATGTTATGTAGACTCTCTCTGAATGAATAACACTTCTGTTGTCTATATGTAGTCGTGTTGAAGGATGTTATGTAGACTCTCTCTGAATGAATAACACTTCTGTTGTCTATATGTAGTCAGTGTTGAAGGATGTTATGTAGACTCTCTCTGAATGAATAACACTTCTGTTGTCTATATGTAGTCAGTGTTGAAGGATGTTATGTAGACTCTCTCTGAATGAATAACACTTCTGTTGTCTATATGTAGTCAGTGTTGAAGGATGTTATGTAGACTCTTTTGAATGAATAACACTTCTGTTGTCTATATGTAGTCAGTGTTGAAGGATGTTATGTAGACTCTTTTGAATGAATAACACTTCTGTTGTCTACATGTAGTCAGTGTTGAAGGATGTTATGTAGACTCTCTCTGAATGAATAACACTTCTGTTGTCTATATGTAGTCGTGCTGAAGGATGTAGTTGTATTTTTTGTATTTTGTAAATGATGTGTAAGCAGGGCTTATCTGTGAAAGAGACCTTGGTCTTTAAAATAGAGGCCAAATAAAATCGAATGTGCATATGGCAAAATAATGACTTTAAATATTCAGCATTTAGTATTATGCAAAATGCTAATAATGAGATATGCAATATGTATAGTTTGTGTACTCCTTGGCAATCTCTGTCATACATAATAAATATGTCTCTGAAGAGCCCACAGCGTCATTTGTTCCAATCCAATGCGTTGATGAGTAATATTCAATGTAAACACAAACCTAGTTGTCAAGTAAACAAACACACCAGAAACGACAAAACGTATCCGATATAATAACCTCTGTCATACCAATTATAAGGTCACGTGAATGCCAGTGGTCAAAACACCTGATCTTGTTTTGATCATGTTCTCTCACCAATTGGAACCCAACACATTCTAGAATCTCAAATAATTAACATTTAAACCGAAACACGAAGGAAAGTAACCCGGCAAAATGCGACCTTCTTTTATAGCTCAATGACTGCGACGACAGAGCGAGAGAGAGAGCGAGAGAGAGAGATATCGCTGTCCATGGTGCTGAATGTGAATTCGCTCTACCCATGGAGGCAGAGACGTAAGACATGACGCCATACTGCTCTGACACACACGTCCTTCCTTCGTCTTGCTTTCACAGTCCCCTTGAGACATCTTTTATCTAAGATAATAGCATCAAACCATGTAATCGATGAGGCTACAAGCTGTTATCGTCAAAGTAAACGGATATGCTTTGGATTCTAAGCCACACCAGGCGCATGCTATAGGCTAAATAAAGTTGAGATTGGGAAGTCAACTGTCTATTTACAAAACTACAAACACTATTGAGTCTGACAACACGTCTTCTGTCTAGTTCTTTCCAAAAATAAATACATAACTCGACAGTTAATCACACCCTAAATGTTGAGACAGTAGATCAAGACATTTTCTCATTTTAAATGTTACTTCCAGATGTTGAAAAGCCATACAGCCAACCATATCTCCACCACTATTATGTAATCCACATCAGATAGCCCAGTACAGTCGTTTCCACTATAAACCCGTTTTTAAAAAACCGTTAAAGCGAATATCCGAATGAAATATACCTGTCATAACCGGCTTGGAGAGTGATCACTCGCGGCTGTTCCTTCACTCAGGTCCCATCACTCTAGATTCTTAGCTCCGACAGTCGCCCTATCGATGATTCAGACTCACGCTGGCTTCTGCGCAGGCGTTAGATCTATGTCTTGTCGACTTGCCCAATAGAGGATAACAGTATAATGGCGTCATTTTTGTAGGCACTAACTCCGCCATGGTTCGTTGGACAAAGTCTATGGGAAAGAAGTTTTTTTTTAGTTGATAAACGCTGAAACTAAGGTATGTGGTAAACACAGGCGTAGGAGATCTGATATGTTTTGTTCGGTGAGACAGTTTTCGTCAGTTTTCGTCAGTTTTTGTGAATTTTGAGCCATTTATGTAATACAAAAAACAACAACATATAAACGACATATAGGCTTCATAATTCATAAAGGTCATGTTAGTTGACTCATATTACCTCGTCGAATTTATAAGATGTCCTAAGCCTGTCTTAACCTCAGACCTAATTTTCGCCGTTTATCCCAAAACCATATTCTTTCCCCATTAATTTCTCTAGAGGTTACTCATTTCCGGGTTTTAGGACTACAAGACGGTGATCCCTGTGGCAGACAGAGGTGGGGGCAGAAGCACATGCAATGTGTGTATGATATCAGGGATTACATTTAAGATAAAAACTAAAAACTAAAAGTTGGTACATACGAACAGCATAACATGGTCCTCAGTCCATATCTTATACGTGGAAGATGAGGGAGAAAATCAAAAAATTATATTCATATATTCAGACCCCTATTCGTGAATAAGGGAGTAGGAAGGAAAGGGGCTTTAGGATACCTTGCCTCTAGCTATGGGCCTCTCCATGACTTGACTGCTGATACAGCATAGCAACAGTACTTAAGCCTGTTAAGCCTGGGGTCTGAATCTGGGAATCTGGTGTACACTGACTGGGATAACCTGAATACCTAAAGCATTATCCTGACTGGGATAACCTGAATACCTGAATACCTAAAGCCCAACCTGAATACCTAAAGCATTATCCTGACTGGGATAACCTGAAGACCTAAAGCATTATCCTGACTGTGATAACCTGAATACCTAAATCCTGACTGTGATAACCTGAAGACCTAAAGCATTATCCTGACTGTGATAACCTGAATACCTAAATCCGGACTGTGATAACCTGAATACCTAAATCCTGACTGTGATAACCTGAAGACCTAAAGCATTATCCTGACTGTGATAACCTGAAGACCTAAAGCCTTGGTATTGGCTTGCATTGCTAACACAAATCGTCAGGTCTCAGACAAGGTTATGGTTCACTGAATGACGTCCATTACATATGCAGTGGGCTCCCGAAATGATTGACACCCTTGATACAGATCAGTAATAATGACTGAGCTATATTGACACCCTTGATACAGATCAGTAATAATGACTGAGCTATATTGACACCCTTGATACAGATCAGTAATAATGACTGAGCTATATTGACACCCTTGATACAGATCAGTAATAATGACTGAGCTATATTGACACCCTTGATACAAATCAGTAATAATGACTGAGCTATATTGACACCCTTGATACAGATCAGTAATAATGACTGAGCTATATTGACACCCTTGATACAGATCAGTAATAATGACTGAGCTATATTGACACCCTTGATACAGATCAGTAATAATGACTGAGCTATATTGACACCCTTGATACAGATCAGTAATAATGACTGAGCTATATTGACACCCTTGATACAGATCAGTAATAATGACTGAGCTATATTGACACCCTTGATACAGATCAGCACTAATGACTGAGCTATATTGACACCCTTGATACAGATCAGTAATAATGACCGAGCTATATTGACACCCGTGATACAGATCAGTAATAATGACTGAGCTATATTGACACCCTTGATACAGATCAGTAATAATGACTGAGCTATATTGACACCCGTGATACAGATCAGTAATAATGACTGAGCTATATTGACACCCTTGGTACAGATCAGTAATAATGACTGAGCTATATTGACACCCTTGATACAGATCAGTAATAATGACTGAGCTATATTGACACCCTTGATACAGATCAGTAATAATGACTGAGCTATATTGACACCCTTGATACAGATCAGTACTAATGACTGAGCTATATTGACACCCTTGATACAGATCAGTAATAATGACTGAGCTATATTGACACCCTTGATACAAATCAGTAATAATGACTGAGCTATATTGACACCCTTGATACAGATCAGTAATAATGACTGAGCTATATTGACACCCTTGATACAGATCAGTAATAATGACTGAGCTATATTGACACCCTTGATACAGATCAGTAATAATGACTGAGCTATATTGACACCCTTGATACAGATCAGTAATAATGACTGAGCTATATTGACACCCTTGATACAGATCAGTAATAATGACTGAGCTATATTGTATGCTCCCAAAATGTGGTGAATTATATTATTTTATACTAATACAATTGCTCGGAGAAAGAGATTTAGTTTGAAAATAAATATATTTTTTCCCAAAAAGGTAGGGGTCAAAATGATTGACCCCCCCGCCGCTAAAGATTCTGATAAATAAAGTGGCCAAAAGTTGAGTATTTGGTCCCGATACTTCTGACATGCAATGACTACATCAAGCTGGTGACTTCACATAGTGGTTGGATGCATTTTTACCTTTATTTAACTAGGCAAGTCAGTTAAGAACAAATTCTTATTTTCAATGATGGCCTAGGAACAGTTCGTTTTGGTTGTGTTTCTGATTGTTTTGAGCCTAATAGAAATGAATGATACAAATTAAAAGTCCACCTCCATTAAATATACCTGTATGGCTCTACAGTAATGACCACCTCCATTAAATATACCTGTATGGCTCTACAGTAATGACCACCTCTATTAAATATACCTGTATGGCTCTACAGTAATGACCACCTCCATTAAATATACCTGTATGGCTCTACAGTAATGACCACCTCCATTAAATATACCTGTATGGCTCTACAGTAATGACCACCTCCATTAAATATACCTGTATGACTCTACAGTAATGACCACCTCCATTAAATATACCTGTATGACTCTACAGTAATGACCACCTCCATTAAATATACCTGTATGACTCTACAGTAATGACCACCTCCATTAAATATACCTGTATGGCTCTACAGTAATGACCACCTCCATTAAATATACCTGTATGGCTCTACAGTAATGACCACCTCCATTAAATATACCTGTATGGCTCTACAGTAATGACCACCTCCATTAAATATACCTGTATGGCTCTACAGTAATGACCACCTCCATTAAATATACCTGTATGACTCTACAGTAATGACCACCTCCATTAAATATACCTGTATGACTCTACAGTAATGACCACCTCCATTAAATATACCTGTATGACTCTACAGTAATGACCACCTCCATTAAATATACCTGTATGACTCTACAGTAATGACCACCTCCATTAAATATACCTGTATGACTCTACAGTAATGACCACCTCCATTAAATATACCTGTATGACTCTACAGTAATGACCACCTCCATTAAATATACCTGTATGACTCTACAGTAATGACCACCTCCATTAAATATACCTGTATGACTCTACAGTAATGACCACCTCCATTAAATATACCTGTATGGCTCTACAGTAATGACCACCTCCATTAAATATACCTGTATGGCTCTACAGTAATGACCACCTCCATTAAATATACCTGTATGGCTCTACAGTAATGACCACCTCCATTAAATATACCTGTATGGCTCTTCAGTAATGACCACCTCCATTAAATATACCTGTATGGCTCTACAGTAATGACCACCTCCATTAAATATACCTGTATGGCTCTACAGTAATGACCACCTCCATTAAATATACCTGTATGGCTCTACAGTAATGACCACCTCCATTAAATATACCTGTATGGCTCTACAGTAATGACCACCTCCATTAAATATACCTGTATGGCTCTACAGTAATGACCACCTCCATTAAATATACCTGTATGGCTCTACAGTAATGACCACCTCCATTAAATATACCTGTATGGCTCTACAGTAATGACCACCTCTATTAAATATACCTGTATGGCTCTACAGTAATGACCACCTCCATTAAATATACCTGTATGGCTCTACAGTAATGACCACCTCCATTAAATATACCTGTATGGCTCTTCAGTAATGACCACCTCCATTAAATATACCTGTATGGCTCTACTGTAATGACCACCTCCATTAAATATACCTGTATGGCTCTACAGTAATGACCACCTCCATTAAATATACCTGTATGGCTCTACAGTAATGACCACCTCCATTAAATATACCTGTATGGCTCTACAGTAATGACCACCTCCATTAAATATACCTGTATGGCTCTACAGTAATGACCACCTCCATTAAATATACCTGTATGGCTCTACAGTAATGACCACCTCCATTAAATATACCTGTATGGCTCTACAGTAATGACCACCTCCATTAAATATACCTGTATGGCTCTACAGTAATGACCACCTCCATTAAATATACCTGTATGGCTCTACAGTAATGACCACCTCCATTAAATATACCTGTATGGCTCTACAGTAATGAATATACCTAAATAAACCTGTATGGCTCTACAGTAATGATAAGTAGATGGTACAACCAGCCCTGACTGAATGTGTGTTTCCATAGGAACCAGGGATGTAATCGTGCCAATCCTCCCCAATGAGACAAGCAGTCCGATATCAACAGTTGATTGAGGCCCAGAAACAGGATAGAACAAGCAGTCCGATATCAACAGTTGATTGAGGCCCAGAAACAGGATAGAACAAGCAGTGAGATCCCCTTTGCAACACCTCTCTGTTTTTGGACAAGATCTTGGACATGTTTCTAAATAATGACGTAAGAGTCAAACAACTCCTATAAAGGAGAATGGAAAGGAATTAAACCTCCGATCAGGGTGGGATTTCACACACAACAACCTTTCCTTACATTCCAGAAAGTTGACATCTTCCATTGATTCTCGAACCCCGGACCAATCCCTCTGAATTCAATTCCTGTCAGCTTATTTATAGCTTCATTTGATTTATTTATTTACTTGGCAAGTTAAGTTAAGAACATATTCTTATTCACAATGACGGCCTAGCAACAATGGGTTAACTGCTTTGTTCAGGGGCAGAATGGCAGATTTTTTTAACCTTGTCAGCTCAGGGGATTTGATCAAAGCAACCTTTTGGTTACTGGCCCAACGCTCTAACCGCTAGACTACCTGTCGCCCGTTGTGAGGGCGGACCAGGCTGTCTTAGATCTAAAATGAGTCATCTGTGTGAGTCACACTGCATCATGGTCCACGGAACACTTCCAGCTTCTGCAATTAACATGTAAGACTGAACCACACTGCTACCAGGAAGACAACACTGCTACCAGGAAGACAACACTGCTACCAGGAAGACAACACTGCTACCAGGAAGACAACACTGCGAGGTCTGTCTGGGGTCAATACTATCCTTCCAGCCCTGTTCACCCTCACAATCAATACACATTGTCTGTCTGGGGTCAATACTAACCTACCAGCCTTGTTCACCCTCACAATCAACACACATTGTCTGTCTGGGGTCAATACTAACCTACCAGCCTTGTTCACCTTCACTATAAACACACATTGTCTGTCTGGGGTCAATCCTAACCTACCAGCCTTGTTCACCCTCACTATCAACACACACTGTCTGTCTGGGGTCAATACTATCCTTCCAGCCTTGTTCACCCTCACTATCAACACACATTGTCTGTCTGGGGTCAATGCTAACCTACCAGCCTTGTCCACACTCACAATATATACAGGGTGTTACGGTACAGAGTCAATGTGGAGGCTCTATACAGGGTGTACCGGTACAGAGTCAATGTGGAGGCTATATACAGGGTATTACGGTACAGAGTCAATGTGGAGGCTATATACAGGGTATTACGGTACAGAGTCAATGTGGAGGCTATATACAGGGTGTTACGGTACAGAGTCAATGTGGAGGCTATATACAGGGTATTACGGTACAGAGTCAATGTGGAGGCTATATACAGGGTGTTACGGTACAGAGTCAATGTGGAGGCTATATACAGGGTGTTACGGTACAGAGTCAATGTGGAGGCTGTATACAGGGTATTACGGTACAGAGTCAATGTGGAGGCTATATACAGGGTATTACGGTACAGAGTCAATGTGGAGGCTATATACAGGGTATTACGGTACAGAGTCAATGTGGAGGCTATATACAGGGTATTACGGTACAGAGTCAATGTGGAGGCTATATACAGGGTATTACGGTACAGAGTCAATGTGGAGGCTATATACAGGGTATTACGGTACAGAGTCAATGTGGAGGCTATATACAGGGGGTAGCGGTACAGAGTCAATGTGGAGGCTATATACAGGGGGTAGCGGTACAGAGTCAATGTGGAGGCTATATACAGGGGGTACCGGTACAGAGTCAATGTGGAGGCTATATACAGGGGGTAACGGTACAGAGGCAATGTGGAGGCTATATACAGGGGGTACCGGTGCAGAGTCAATATGGAGGCTATATACAGGGGGTACCGGTACAGAGTCAATGTGGAGGCTATATACAGGCGTGTACCGGTACAGAGTCAATGTGGAGGCTATATACAGGGGGTACCGGTACAGAGTCAATGTGGAGGCTATATACAGGGTGTACCGGTACAGAGTCAATGTGAAGGCTATATACAGGGGGTACCGGTACAGAGTCGATGTGGAGGCTATATACAGGGGTGTACCGGTACAGAGTCAATGTGGAGGCTATATACAGGGGGTACCGGTACAGAGTCAATGTGGAGGCTATATACAGGGGGTACCAGTACAGAGTCAATGTGGAGGCTATAAACAGGATGTTACGGTACAGAGTCAATGTGGAGGCTATATACAGGGGGTACCGGTACAGAGTCAATGTGGAGGCTATATACAGGGTATTACGGTACAGAGTCAATGTGGAGGCTATATACAGGGTGTTACGGTACAGAGTCAATGTGGAGGCTGTATACAGGGTGTTACGGTACAGAGTCAATGTGGAGGCTATATACAGGGGGTACCAGTACAGAGTCAATGTGGAGGCTATAAACAGGATGTTACGGTACAGAGTCAATGTGGAGACTATATACAGGGTGTTACAGTACAGAGTCAATGTGGAGGCTATATACAGGGGGGTAGCGGTACAGAGTCAATGTGGAGGCTATATACAGGGGGGTACTGATACAGAGTCAATGTGGAGGCTATATACAGGGGTGTACCGGTACAGAGTCAATGTGGAGGCTATATACAGGGGGTACCGGTACAGAGTCAATGTGGAGGCTATATACAGGGGGTACCAGTACAGAGTCAATGTGGAGGCTATAAACAGGATGTTACGGTACATAGTCAATGTGGAGGCTATATACAGGGGGTACCGGTACAGAGTCAATGTGGAGGCTATATACAGGGTATTACGGTACAGAGTCAATGTGGAGGCTATATACAGGGTGTTACGGTACAGAGTCAATGTGGAGGCTATATACAGGGGTGTACCGGTACAGAGTCAATGTGGAGGCTATATACGGGGGTGTACCGGAACAGAGTCGATGTGGAGGCTATATACAGGGGGTACCGGTACAGAGTCAATGTGGAGGCTATATACAGGGGGTACCGGTGCAGAGTCAATGTGGAGGCTATATACAGGGGGTACCGGTACAGATTCAATGTGGAGGCTATATACAGAGGGTACCAGTACAGAGTCAATGTGGAGGCTATATACAGGGGGTACCGGTACAGAGTCAATGTGGAGGCTATATACAGGGGGTACCGGTACAGAGTCAATGTGGAGGCTATATACAGGGGTGTACCGGTACAGAGTCAATGTGGAGGCTATATACAGGGGGTACCGGTACAGAGTCAATGTGGAGGCTATATACAGGGTGTACCGGTACAGAGTCAATGTGAAGGCTATATACAGGGGGTACTGGTACAGAGTCGATGTGGAGGCTATATACAGGGGTGTACCGGTACAGAGTCAATGTGGAGGCTATATACAGGGGGGTACTGATACAGAGTCAATGTGGAGGCTATATACAGGGGTGTACCGGTACAGAGTCAATGTGGAGGCTATATACAGGGGGTACCGGTGCAGAGTCAATGTGGAGACTATATACAGCGGGTACCGGTACAGAGTCAATGTGGAGGCTATATACAGGTGTGTACCGGTACAGAGTCAATGTGTGGGGGTACCGGTATAGAGTCAATGTGGAGGCTATATACAGGGGTGTACCGGTACAGAGTCAATGTGTGGGGGTACCGGTACAGAGTCAATGTGTGGGGGCACCGGTGTCGAGGTAATTGAGGTAATATGTACATGTAGTTAGAGTTATTAAAGTGACTATGCATAGATAATAACAGAGAGTAGCAGCAGTGTAGAAGGTAATGCAAATAGTCTGGGTAGCCATTTGATTAGATGTTCAGTAGTCTTATGGCTTGGGGGGTAGAAGCTGTTTAGAAGCCTCTTGGACCTAGACATGGCGCTCCGGTACTGCTTGCCATGTGGTAGCAGTCTATGACTCGGGTGGCTGGAGTCTTTGATAATTTTTAGGGCCTTCGTCTGACACCGCCTGGTATAGAGGTCCTGGATGGCAGGAAGCTTGGCCCCAGTGATGTACTGGGCCATATGTACTACCCTCTGTAGTGCCTTGCAGTCGGAGCAGTTGCCGTACCAGTCAGTGATGCAACCATCTCTCGATGGTGCAGCTGTAGAACCTTTTGAGGATCTGAGGACCCCATGCCAAATTTTTTCAGTTTCCTGAGGGGAATAGGTTTTGTCGTGCCCTCTTCATGACTGTCTTGGTGTGCTTGGAACATGTTAGTTTGTTTAGAGATGTGGACGCCAAGGAACTTGAAGCTCTCAATCTGCTCCACTACAGCCCCGTCAATGAGAATGGAGGCGTGCTCGGTCCTCCTTTTCCTTCACTATCATCTCCTTTGTCTTGATCACGTTGAGGGAGAGGTTATTGTCCTTGCACCACACGGTCACATCTCTGACTTCCTCCCTATAGATTGTCTTATCGTTGTGATCAGATCTACCACTGTTGTGTCATCAGAAAACTTAATGATGGTGTTGGAGTCGTGCCTGGCTGTGCAGTCATGACTGAACAGGGAGTACAGGAGGGGACTAAGCACGCACCCCTGAGGGGCCCCCGTGTTAAGGATCAGCATGGTGGATGTGTTGTTACCTACCCTTACCACCTGGGGGCGGCCCTTCAGGAAGTCCAGGATCCAGTAGCAGAGTGAGAAGTTTAGTCCCAGGGTTCCGTCCCTTAGTTTAGTGATGAGCTTTGAGGGACTATTGTGTTGAACGCTGAGCTGTAGTCAGTCTCATCTCTCTCTAATCCTACCCTCTTGGCTGTTTACCCATACATTAGCTTGTTTGTTTGCTGGAGAAATTGCTTTTGACCATAGCCCTAGATTCTCTGTGTGCAAGTTGAGCTACCTCATTAAGGCAGTACTCTCTCTCTCTCTCTCTCTCTCTCTCTCTCTCTCTCTCTCGTTTCATTTATTGGCATGACGTAACAATGTACATTTGCCAAAGTGTACTTTGGAGATGAACTGATAAATCTACAATATTAACAGAATTAAAATAAGACTAAACACTATTGTCAACGGGACAATCAGTAACAACAACAATCAAGGGTCAAAATGACCATACGTCGTGCAATAACAATAACAATAACAATAACAGTAACAATAACAGTAACAATAACAGTAACAATAACAATAACAGTAACAATAACAGTAACAATAACAGTAACAATAACAATAACAATAACAATAACAATAACAGTAACAGTAACAATAACAGTAACAATAACAATAACCGTAACAATAACAATAACAATAACAATAACAATAACAATAACAGTAACAGTAACAATAACAGTAACAATAACAATAACAATAACAATAACAATAACAGTAACAGTAACAATAACAGTAACAGTAACAGTAACAGTAACAGTAACAATAACAATAACAATAACAATAAGCATAGAGGACATTTGCAAGTTGGTTGGTCTTTCAGACACTGTCCTTCATTTTATGTCAGGCAGCAATGTGGTGTGCTGCCAACCCACAGCTCTCTGCGTCTTCCCCCAACAGGATGGGTAGCCTATTCTCATCAGAGAGGTATTTGAAACCTTGAATAAGGGGTTTCACATTTGGGGAAATGACACTCTCTAATTGTTTTATATTTTTTTATATACTCTCTGTCTCTCTCTCAATTTCTTTCTCTCTCTCTCTCTCTCTCTCTCTCTCTCTCTCTCTCTCTCTCCCTCTCTCTCCCTCTCTCTCTCCCTCTCTCCCTCTCTCTCTCCCTCTCTCACTCTCTCCCTCTCTCTCTCTCTCTCTCTCTCTCTCAATTTCTCTCTCTCTCTCTCTCTCTCTCTCTCGCTCTCTCTCAATTTCTCTCTCTCTCTCTCTCTCTCTCTCTCCCTCTCTGTGTACAAGCTGCTCCCCCGAACGATGGTTTCTATGGTTACCGCCATTGGAAAGGTCACCTTCAGGAAGTTCCCAGTGAGTGCATGCAGACTCCTACCAGGAAGTCCTCAGTGAGCGTGTGCAGAATGCTAGTAGGAGAATCACCCTGGCCTGTAATTGCTGATAAAAGAGGATCTCATTAGACCAGGGGACGTGAGGAGGCTGTTATGCTGTTAGCTCAGACTCTTTGTCTCTTTCTGTGTCTCTGTCCCCCCCCCCCCCTCCTCTTCTATCCAGACATTCATTTAAATTGGTAAGGAACAACAAACTACCATTGAATTGGTTTATTATCACATTTTATTATGAAGGGGAAGTGGGATTTCATGAACTTCCATTAATCTCTCTCTCTCTCTCTCTCTCTCTCTCTCTCTCTCTCTCTCTCTCTCTCTCCAGTAATTTAGATTGGGAAGGAACAACAAACGACCACTGGATTGGTTTATTATCACATTTTATTACGAAGACATATATTTGATCTTTTTGTTGATCCAATATAAATGATAGTGGTGGAAATTGATCTTTGAATGTGAATGATAATGGCTGTAGGGGCAGTAAGTCATAAAATATTTCAGAGCCTCTCTTGGCCCATCCTTCCCATCTGCTAGGCCTAGTGCTCAGAGACAGGCAGGGTGAAGGAGAGGGCCTCTCTTGGTCCATCTGATAGGCCTAGTGGTCAGAGACCGGCAGGGTGAAGGAGAGGGCCTCTCTTGGTCCATCTGATAGGCCTAGTGGTCAGAGACCGGCAGGGTGAAGGAGAGGGCCTCTCTTGGTCCATCTGATAGGCCTAGTGGTCAGAGACAGGCAGGGTGAAGGAGAGGGCCTCTCTTGGTCCATCTGATAGGCCTAGTGGTCAGAGACAGGCAGGGTGAAGGAGAGGGCCTCTCTTGGTCCATCTGATAGGCCTAGTGGTCAGAGACAGGCAGGGAGAAGGAGAGGGCCTCTCTTGGTTTCATCTGATAGGCCTAGTGGTCAGAGACAGGCAGGGTGAAGGAGAGGGCCTCTCTTGGTCCATCTGATAGGCTTAGTGGTCAGAGACAGGCAGAGGGAAGGAGAGGGCCTCTCTTGGTCCATCTGATAGGCCTAGTGGTCAGAGACCGGCAGGGTGAAGGAGAGGGCCTCTCTGGGTCATCTGATAGGCCTAGTGGTCAGAGACAGGCAGGGTGAAGGAGAGGGCCTCTCTTGGTCCATCTGATAGGCCTAGTGGTCAGAGACAGGCAGGGTGAAGGAGAGGGCCTCTCTTGGTCCATCTGATAGGCCTAGTGGTCAGAGACAGGCAGGTTGAAGGAGAGGGCCTCTCTTGGTCCATCTGATAGGCCTAGTGGTCAGAGACAGGCAGAGGGAAGGAGAGGGCCTCTCTTGGTCCATCTGATAGGCCTAGTGGTCAGAGACAGGCAGAGGGAAGGAGAGGGCCTCTCTTGGTTTCATCTGATAGGCCTAGTGGTCAGAGACAGGCAGGGTGAAGGAGAGGGCCTCTCTTGGTCCATCTGATAGGCCTAGTGGTCAGAGACAGGCAGAGGGAAGGAGAGGGCCTCTCTTGGTCCATCTGATAGGCCTAGTGGTCAGAGACAGGCAGAGGGAAGGAGAGGGCCTCTCTTGGTTTCATCTGATAGGCCTAGTGGTCAGAGACAGGCAGGGTGAAGGAGAGGGCGACTATTACTCTAGTGCTTGACCCAGACATAGAAATCGTATTAAATTAATATTCTTATTACTATTCTAATTGCTAATTGTAATTACAATTCGAATTACTATTCTCATTCCTATTTCTATGGTTCTGAATCACATTTCACTCACAAATTCGGTAGGTTTAAATAAGGCAGGTGTGTGGAGTAGACTAACTGTCATAAACTTTATATTACCAATGGGGACCCCTTGTGGCCAGATGTCGTATTGCAGTTTCCACATCCACTGCACCTAATACCATCTATCCCCTTGTCAAACTGATTGTATTTGTTCAACTGTGAATGACTTTCCTGGGACAGTTCAATAAGAGATGTCATTAGGATGATAGATGGAGCAACACCACATGGGAAAGTTATCCATCACATGACCTTACCTTCTGATGTTGTTTTCATTCTTCAACATATTGATCCTGTCTGTCATTCTCAGACCTCCGGAGGAAGAGAGCAGGACTGAGGACAGAACGTATCTGTCAATATCTGAAGAGAGGTTGTCGACGCTGCGTTGATGAGGACCAAGGGGTTACTTGGGGTCAATTCACGTTTTCATTTCAGTCGATTCAGAAAAGTTTATTGAAGAGAGAAGTGAATATAAATAATGATTCACTTGGTGAATTGACTGACATTAAAACTGAATTGACTCTAACTCAACACTGTGAAATGTCACAAATGACAGAGTTACCCCGCTGCTCAGAGTTGGGGACATTCCCTTGGCTAAGCGAAATAGCAACTTAACAATTTAACTACTTTTTACATTTGCGCATTAAAAAACCCGTAATATAAGCAGAATGTATTTCCCCCCATTTCTTAATGATAGAAAAAGATTGTTGCCCGAAGGCTGTATATTTCATTTGCCCTTCACCAATCAGGTTATGAGAGCCTTCAAGAGGCTTTCCTAACGGGTCTTGTAATAATTTAATAACAGACAGAAAAGCCCTCCAGGATATGAAGTAATCAGGCTAACACCTTAAGCAACCCCATTTTAATTTCAACAATTCTAATGGTATTTCTGAGTGGTCATCTGTCAGCACTATGACTTGACTTGACGTCCCCAATGGCACCCTATTCCCTATATAGTGCACTACTTTTGACACCCTATTCCCTATATAGTGCACTACTTTTGACGCCCTATTCCCTATATAGTGCACTACTTTTGACACCCTATTCCCTATATAGTGCACAACTTTTGACACCCTATTCCCTATATAGTGCACTACTTTTGACACCTTATTCCCTATATAGTGCACTACTTTTGACACCCTATTCCCTATATAGTGCACTACTTTTGACACCCTATTCCCTATATAGTGCACTACTTTTGACACCCTATTCCCTATATAGTGCACTACTTTTGACACCCTATTCCCTATATAGTGCACTACTTTTGACACCCTATTCCCTATATAGTGCACTACTTTTTGACCAGAGCACTATGGAAATCCCATGGACCCTGGTCAAAAGCGGTGCCATTTGGGATGCAGATATGATGTATAGAGGTAATATCCAATAGGCTGCTCCGCTCCGGCGTTACCAGGCAGAACATTAGTTATTAAGGTCGGACCAAAACAATTAATCATACAGAAAGGAGTTTTTCTTTAGCCTGTACGTTATTGTTAAAGCTAGCTGCTGGATGACTGTAACTGTTGGATGATTAATGTCCCTGTTGGATGATAACTGTAGCTGCTGGATGATTTCTGTAGCTGTTGGATGATTAATGTCCCTGTTGGATGATAACTGTAGCTGCTGGATGACTACTGTACCTGTTGGATGATTAATGTCCCTGTTTGATGATAACTGTAGCTGCTGGATGATTTCTGTAGCTGTTGGATGATTAATGTCCCTGTTGGATGATAACTGTAGCTGCTGGATGAATACTGGACCTGTTGGATGATAACTGTAGCTGTTGGATGATAACTGTAGCTGCTGGATGAATACTGTCCCTGTTGGATGATAACTGTAGCTGCTGGATGAATACTGGACCTGTTGGATGATAACTGTAGCTGCTGGATGAATACTGGACCTGTTGGATGATAACTGTAGCTGCTGGATGAATACTGTCCCTGTTGGATGATAACTGTAGCTGCTGGATGAATACTGGACCTGTTGGATGATAACTGCAGCTGCTGGATGAATACTGGACCTGTTGGATGATAACTGCAGCTGCTGGATGAATACTGGACCTGTTGGAAGATAACTGCAGCTGCTGGATGAATACTGGACCTGTTGGATGATAACTGCAGCTGCTGGATGAATACTGGACCTGTTGGATGATTACTATAGCTGTTGGGTGATTACTGTAGCTGTTGGGTGATTACTGTAGCTGTTGGGTGATTACTGTATCTGTTGGTTGATTACTGTAGCTGTTGGGTGATTACTGTAGCTGTTGGGTGATTACTGTAGCTGTTGGTTGATTACTGTAGCTGTTGGGTGATTACTGTAGCTGTTGGGTGATTACTGTAGCTGTTGGGTGATTACTGTAGCTGTTGGGTGATTACTGTAGCAGTGGGGATGACTACTGTAGCTGTTGGTTGATAACTGTAGCTGCTGGATGAATACTGTCCCTGTTGGATGATAACTGTAGCTGCTGGATGAATACTGGACCTGTTGGATGATAACTGTAGCTGCTGGATGAATACTGGACCTGTTGGATGATAACTGTAGCTGCTGGATGAATACTGTCCCTGTTGGATGATAACTGCAGCTGCTGGATGAATACTGTCCCTGTTGGATGATAACTGCAGCTGCTGGATGAATACTGGACCTGTTGGATGATAACTGCAGCTGCTGGATGAATACTGGACCTGTTGGATGATAACTGCAGCTGCTGGATGAATACTGGACCTGTTGGATGATAACTGCAGCTGCTGGATGAATACTGTAGCTGTTGGATGATAACTGCAGCTGCTGGATGAATACTGGACCTGTTGGATGATAACTGCAGCTGCTGGATGAATACTGGACCTGTTGGATGATTACTATAGCTGTTGGGTGATTACTGTAGCTGTTGGGTGATTACTGTAGCTGTTGGGTGATTACTGTAGCTGTTGGTTGATTACTGTAGCTGTTGGGTGATTACTGTAGCTGTTGGGTGATTACTGTAGCTGTTGGTTGATTACTGTAGCTGTTGGGTGATTACTGTAGCTGTTGGGTGATTACTGTAGCTGTTGGTTGATTACTGTAGCTGTTGGGTGATTACTGTAGCTGTTGGGTGATTACTGTAGCTGTTGGGTGATTACTGTAGCTGTTGGGTGATTACTGTAGCTGTTGGGTGATTACTGTAGCAGTGGGGATGACTACTGTAGCTGTTGGATGATAGCTGTAGCTGCTGGATGAATACTGTCCCTGTTGGATGATAACTGTAGCTGCTGGATGAATACTGGACCTGTTGGATGATAACTGTAGCTGCTGGATGAATACTGGACCTGTTGGATGATAACTGTAGCTGCTGGATGAATACTGTCCCTGTTGGATGATAACTGCAGCTGCTGGATGAATACTGGACCTGTTGGATGATAACTGCAGCTGCTGGATGAATACTGGACCTGTTGGATGATAACTGCAGCTGCTGGATGAATACTGGACCTGTTGGATGATAACTGCAGCTGCTGGATGAATACTGGACCTGTTGGATGATAACTGCAGCTGCTGGATGAATACTGTAGCTGTTGGATGATAACTGCAGCTGCTGGATGAATACTGGACCTGTTGGATGATAACTGCAGCTGCTGGATGAATACTGGACCTGTTGGATGATTACTATAGCTGTTGGGTGATTACTGTAGCTGTTGGGTGATTACTGTAGCTGTTGGGTGATTACTGTAGCTGTTGGTTGATTACTGTAGCTGTTGGGTGATTACTGTAGCTGTTGGGTGATTACTGTAGCTGTTGGTTGATTACTGTAGCTGTTGGGTGATTACTGTAGCTGTTGGGTGATTACTGTAGCTGTTGGTTGATTACTGTAGCTGTTGGGTGATTACTGTAGCTGTTGGGTGATTACTGTAGCTGTTGGGTGATTACTGTAGCTGTTGGGTGATTACTGTAGCTGTTGGGTGATTACTGTAGCAGTGGGGATGACTACTGTAGCTGTTGGATGATAACTGTAGCTGCTGGATGAATACTGTCCCTGTTGGATGATAACTGTAGCTGCTGGATGAATACTGGAACCTGTTGGATGATAACTGTAGCTGCTGGATGAATACTGTCCCTGTTGGATGATAACTGCAGCTGCTGGATGAATACTGGACCTGTTGGATGATAACTGCAGCTGCTGGATGAATACTGGACCTGTTGGATGATAACTGCAGCTGCTGGATGAATACTGGACCTGTTGGATGATAACTGCAGCTGCTGGATGAATACTGTAGCTGTTGGATGATAACTGCAGCTGCTGGATGAATACTGGACCTGTTGGATGATAACTGCAGCTGCTGGATGAATACTGGACCTGGTTGGGATGATTACTATAGTCTGTGGGATTGTAGCTGTTGGGTGATTACTGTAGCTGTTGGGTGATTACTGTAGCTGTTGGGTGATTACTGTAGCTGTTGGGTGATTACTGTAGCTGTTGGTTGATTACTGTAGCTGTTGGGTGATTACTGTAGCTGTTGGGTGATTACTGTAGCTGTTGGTTGATTACTGTAGCTGTTGGGTGATTACTGTGGCTGTTGGGTGATTACTGTAGCTGTTGGATGATTACTGTACCTGCTGGATGATTACTGTAGCTACTAAAAGATTACTGTAGCCGGTGGATGATTACTGTAGCTGTTGGTTGATTACTGTACCTGTTGGTTGATTACTGTAGCTTTGGGATGATTACTGTAGCTGTGGGATGATTACTGTAGCTGTGCGATGATTACTGTACCTGTTGGTTGATTACTGTAGCTGTGGGATGATTACTGTAGCTGTTGGGTGATTACTGTAGCTGTTGGATGATTACTGTAGCTGTGGGATGATTAGTGTAGCTGCTGGATGATTACTGTAGCTGTTGGATGATTACTGTAGCTGTGGGATGATTACTGTAGCAGTGGGGATGATTACTGTAGCAGTGGGGATGATTACTGTAGCAGTGGGATGATTATTGTAGCTATGGGATGATTACTGTAGCTGTGGGATGATTACTGTAGCTGCTGGATGATTACTGTAGCTGTTGGATGATTACTGTAGCTGTGGGATGATTACTGTAGCAGTGGGATGATTACTGTAGCTGTTGGATGATTACTGTAGCTGTGGGATGATTACTGTAGCAGTGGGATGATTACTGTAGCTGTTGGATGATTACTGTAGCTGTTGGATGATTACTGTAGCTGTTGGATGATTACTGTAGCTGTTGGTTGATTACTGTAGCTGTTGGATGATTACTGTAGCTGTTGGGTGATTACTGTACCTGTTGGATGATAACTGTAGCTGTTGGATGATTACTGTAGCTGTTGGATGATTACTGTAGCTGTTGGATGATTACTGTAGCTGTTGGTTGATTACTGTAGCTGTTGGATGATTACTGTAGCTGTTGGGTGATTACTGTAGCTGTTGGATGATTACTGTAGCTGTTGGATGATTACTGTACCTGCTGGATGATTACTGTAGCTACTGAAAGATTACTGTAGCTGTTGGTTGATTACTGTAGCTGGTGGATGATTACTGTAGCTGTTGGTTGATTACTGTACCTGTTGGTTGATTACTGTAGCTGTGGGATGATTACTGTAGCTGTGGGATGATTACTGTAGCTGTGCGATGATTACTGTACCTGTTGGTTGATTACTATAGCTGTGGGATGATTACTGTAGCTGTTGGGTGATTACTGTAGCTGTTGGATGATTACTGTAGCTGCTGGATGAATACTGGACCTGTTGGATGATAACTGTAGCTGCTGGATGAATACTGTCCCTGTTGGATGATAACTGCAGCTGCTGGATGAATACTGGACCTGTTGGATGATAACTGCAGCTGCTGATGAATACTGGACCTGTTGGATGATAACTGCAGCTGCTGGATGAATACTGGACCTGTTGGATGATAACTGCAGCTGCTGGATGAATACTGTAGCTGTTGGATGATAACTGCAGCTGCTGGATGAATACTGGACCTGTTGGATGATAACTGCAGCTGCTGGATGAATACTGTACCTGTTGGTTGATTACTGTAGCTGTGGGATGATTACTGTAGCTGTTGGGTGATTACGGTAGCTGTTGGATGATTACTGTAGCTGTGGGATGATTACTGTAGCAGTGGGGATGATAACGGTAGCTGTTGGATGATTACTGTAGCAGTGGGGATGATTACTGTAGCAGTGGGATGATTATTGTAGCTATGGGATGATCACTGTAGCTGTGGGATGATTACTGTAGCTGCTGGATGATTACTGTAGCTGTTGGATGATTACTGTAGCTGTGGGATGATTACTGTAGCAGTGGGATGATTACTGTAGCTGTTGGATGATTACTGTAGCTGTGGGATGATTACTGTAGCAGTGGGATGATTACTGTAGCTGTTGGATGATTACTGTAGCTGTTGGTTGATTACTGTAGCTGTGGGATGATTACTGTAGCTGTGGGATGATTACTGTAGCTGTGCGATGATTACTGTACCTGTTGGTTGATTACTGTAGCTGTGGGATGATTACTGTAGCTGTTGGGTGATTACGGTAGCTGTTGGATGATTACTGTAGCTGTGGGATGATTACTGTAGCAGTGGGGATGATAGCGGTAGCTGTTGGATGATTACTGTAGCAGTGGGGATGATTACTGTAGCAGTGGGATGATTATTGTAGCTATGGGATGATTACTGTAGCTGTGGGATGATTACTGTAGCTGCTGGATGATTACTGTAGCTGTTGGATGATTACTGTAGCTGTGGGATGATTACTGTAGCAGTGGGATGATTACTGTCCCTGTTGGATGATAACTGTAGCTGCTGGATGAATACTGGACCTGTTGGATGATAACTGTAGCTGCTGGATGAATACTGGACCTGTTGGATGATAACTGTAGCTGCTGGATGAATACTGTCCCTGTTGGATGATAACTGCAGCTGCTGGATGAATACTGGACCTGTTGGATGATAACTGCAGCTGCTGGATGAATACTGGACCTGTTGGATGATAACTGCAGCTGCTGGATGAATACTGGACCTGTTGGATGATAACTGCAGCTGCTGGATGAATACTGGACCTGTTGGATGATAACTGCAGCTGCTGGATGAATACTGTAGCTGTTGGATGATAACTGCAGCTGCTGGATGAATACTGGACCTGTTGGATGATAACTGCAGCTGCTGGATGAATACTGGACCTGTTGGATGATTACTATAGCTGTTGGGTGATTACTGTAGCTGTTGGGTGATTACTGTAGCTGTTGGGTGATTACTGTAGCTGTTGGTTGATTACTGTAGCTGTTGGGTGATTACTGTAGCTGTTGGGTGATTACTGTAGCTGTTGGTTGATTACTGTAGCTGTTGGGTGATTACTGTAGCTGTTGGGTGATTACTGTAGCTGTTGGTTGATTACTGTAGCTGTTGGGTGATTACTGTAGCTGTTGGGTGATTACTGTAGCTGTTGGGTGATTACTGTAGCTGTTGGGTGATTACTGTAGCTGTTGGGTGATTACTGTAGCAGTGGGGATGACTACTGTAGCTGTTGGATGATAACTGTAGCTGCTGGATGAATACTGTCCCTGTTGGATGATAACTGTAGCTGCTGGATGAATACTGGACCTGTTGGATGATAACTGTAGCTGCTGGATGAATACTGTCCCTGTTGGATGATAACTGCAGCTGCTGGATGAATACTGGACCTGTTGGATGATAACTGCAGCTGCTGGATGAATACTGGACCTGTTGGATGATAACTGCAGCTGCTGGATGAATACTGGACCTGTTGGATGATAACTGCAGCTGCTGGATGAATACTGTAGCTGTTGGATGATAACTGCAGCTGCTGGATGAATACTGGACCTGTTGGATGATAACTGCAGCTGCTGGATGAATACTGGACCTGTTGGATGATTACTATAGCTGTTGGGTGATTACTGTAGCTGTTGGGTGATTACTGTAGCTGTTGGGTGATTACTGTAGCTGTTGGTTGATTACTGTAGCTGTTGGGTGATTACTGTAGCTGTTGGGTGATTACTGTAGCTGTTGGTTGATTACTGTAGCTGTTGGGTGATTACTGTGGCTGTTGGGTGATTACTGTAGCTGTTGGATGATTACTGTACCTGCTGGATGATTACTGTAGCTACTAAAATATTACTGTAGCCGGTGGATGATTACTGTAGCTGTTGGTTGATTACTGTACCTGTTGGTTGATTACTGTAGCTTTGGGATGATTACTGTAGCTGTGGGATGATTACTGTAGCTGTGCGATGATTACTGTACCTGTTGGTTGATTACTGTAGCTGTGGGATGATTACTGTAGCTGTTGGGTGATTACTGTAGCTGTTGGATGATTACTGTAGCTGTGGGATGATTAGTGTAGCTGCTGGATGATTACTGTAGCTGTTGGATGATTACTGTAGCTGTGGGATGATTACTGTAGCAGTGGGGATGATTACTGTAGCAGTGGGGATGATTACTGTAGCAGTGGGATGATTATTGTAGCTATGGGATGATTACTGTAGCTGTGGGATGATTACTGTAGCTGCTGGATGATTACTGTAGCTGTTGGATGATTACTGTAGCTGTGGGATGATTACTGTAGCAGTGGGATGATTACTGTAGCTGTTGGATGATTACTGTAGCTGTGGGATGATTACTGTAGCAGTGGGATGATTACTGTAGCTGTTGGATGATTACTGTAGCTGTTGGATGATTACTGTAGCTGTTGGATGATTACTGTAGCTGTTGGTTGATTACTGTAGCTGTTGGATGATTACTGTAGCTGTTGGGTGATTACTGTACCTGTTGGATGATAACTGTAGCTGTTGGATGATTACTGTAGCTGTTGGATGATTACTGTAGCTGTTGGATGATTACTGTAGCTGTTGGTTGATTACTGTAGCTGTTGGATGATTACTGTAGCTGTTGGGTGATTACTGTAGCTGTTGGATGATTACTGTAGCTGTTGGATGATTACTGTACCTGCTGGATGATTACTGTAGCTACTGAAAGATTACTGTAGCTGTTGGTTGATTACTGTAGCTGGTGGATGATTACTGTAGCTGTTGGTTGATTACTGTACCTGTTGGTTGATTACTGTAGCTGTGGGATGATTACTGTAGCTGTGGGATGATTACTGTAGCTGTGCGATGATTACTGTACCTGTTGGTTGATTACTATAGCTGTGGGATGATTACTGTAGCTGTTGGGTGATTACTGTAGCTGTTGGATGATTACTGTAGCTGCTGGATGAATACTGGACCTGTTGGATGATAACTGTAGCTGCTGGATGAATACTGTCCCTGTTGGATGATAACTGCAGCTGCTGGATGAATACTGGACCTGTTGGATGATAACTGCAGCTGCTGGATGAATACTGGACCTGTTGGATGATAACTGCAGCTGCTGGATGAATACTGGACCTGTTGGATGATAACTGCAGCTGCTGGATGAATACTGTAGCTGTTGGATGATAACTGCAGCTGCTGGATGAATACTGGACCTGTTGGATGATAACTGCAGCTGCTGGATGAATACTGTACCTGTTGGTTGATTACTGTAGCTGTGGGATGATTACTGTAGCTGTTGGGTGATTACGGTAGCTGTTGGATGATTACTGTAGCTGTGGGATGATTACTGTAGCAGTGGGGATGATAACGGTAGCTGTTGGATGATTACTGTAGCAGTGGGGATGATTACTGTAGCAGTGGGATGATTATTGTAGCTATGGGATGATCACTGTAGCTGTGGGATGATTACTGTAGCTGCTGGATGATTACTGTAGCTGTTGGATGATTACTGTAGCTGTGGGATGATTACTGTAGCAGTGGGATGATTACTGTAGCTGTTGGATGATTACTGTAGCTGTGGGATGATTACTGTAGCAGTGGGATGATTACTGTAGCTGTTGGATGATTACTGTAGCTGTTGGTTGATTACTGTAGCTGTGGGATGATTACTGTAGCTGTGGGATGATTACTGTAGCTGTGCGATGATTACTGTACCTGTTGGTTGATTACTGTAGCTGTGGGATGATTACTGTAGCTGTTGGGTGATTACGGTAGCTGTTGGATGATTACTGTAGCTGTGGGATGATTACTGTAGCAGTGGGGATGATAGCGGTAGCTGTTGGATGATTACTGTAGCAGTGGGGATGATTACTGTAGCAGTGGGATGATTATTGTAGCTATGGGATGATTACTGTAGCTGTGGGATGATTACTGTAGCTGCTGGATGATTACTGTAGCTGTTGGATGATTACTGTAGCTGTGGGATGATTACTGTAGCAGTGGGATGATTACTGTAGCTGTTGGATGATTACTGTAGCTGTGGGATGATTACTGTAGCAGTGGGATGATTACTGTAGCTGTTGGATGATTACTGTAGCTGTTGGTTGATTACTGTAGCTGTGGGATGATTACTGTAGCTGTGGGATGATTACTGTAGCTGTGCGATGATTACTGTACCTGTTGGTTGATTACTGTAGCTGTGGGATGATTACTGTAGCTGTTGGGTGATTACGGTAGCTGTTGGATGATTACTGTAGCTGTGGGATGATTACTGTAGCAGTGGGGATGATAACGGTAGCTGTTGGATGATTACTGTAGCTGTGGGATGATTACTGTAGCAGTGGGGATGATTACTGTAGCAGTGGGGATGATTACTGTAGCAGTGGGATGATTATTGTAGCTATGGGATGATTACTGTAGCTGTGGGATGATTACTGTAGCTGCTGGATGATTACTGTAGCTGTTGGATGATTACTGTAGCTGTGGGATGATTACTGTAGCTGTTGGGTGATTACTGTACCTGTTGGATGATAACTGTAGCTGTTGGATGATTACTGTAGCTGTTGGATGATTACTGTAGCTGTTGGATGATTACTGTAGCTGTTGGTTGATTACTGTAGCTGTTGGATGATTACTGTAGCTGTTGGGTGATTACTGTAGCTGTTGGATGATTACTGTAGCTATTGGATGATTACTGTACCTGCTGGATGATTACTGTAGCTACTGAAAGATTACTGTAGCTGTTGGTTGATTACTGTAGCTGGTGGATGATTACTGTAGCTGTTGGTTGATTACTGTACCTGTTGGTTGATTACTGTAGCTGTGGGATGATTACTGTAGCTGTGGGATGATTACTGTAGCTGTGCGATGATTACTGTACCTGTTGGTTGATTACTGTAGCTGTGGGATGATTACTGTAGCTGTTGGGCGATTACTGTAGCTGTTGGATGATTACTGTAGCTGTGGGATGATTAGTGTAGCTGCTGGATGATTACTGTAGCTGTTGGATGATTACTGTAGCTGTGGGATGATTACTGTAGCAGTGGGGATGATTACTGTAGCAGTGGGGATGATTACTGTAGCAGTGGGATGATTATTGTAGCTGTGGGATGATTACTGTAGCTGCTGGATGATTACTGTAGCTGTTGGTTGATTACTGTAGCTGTGGGATGATTACTGTAGCTGTTGGGTGATTACTGTACCTGTTGGATGATAACTGTAGCTGTTGGATGATTACTGTAGCTGTTGGATGATTACTGTAGCTGTTGGATGATTACTGTAGCTGTTGGTTGATTACTGTAGCTGTTGGATGATTACTGTAGCTGTTGGGTGATTACTGTAGCTGTTGGATGATTACTGTAGCTGTTGGATGATTACTGTACCTGCTGGATGATTACTGTAGCTACTGAAAGATTACTGTAGCTGTTGGTTGATTACTGTAGCTGGTGGATGATTACTGTAGCTGTTGGTTAATTACTGTACCTGTTGGTTGATTACTGTAGCTGTGGGATGATTACTGTAGCTGTGGGATGATTACTGTAGCTGTGCGATGATTACTGTACCTGTTGGTTGATTACTGTAGCTGTGGGATGATTACTGTAGCTGTTGGATGATTACTGTAGCTGTGGGATGATTAGTGTAGCTGCTGGATGATTACTGTAGCTGTTGGATGATTACTGTAGCTGTGGGATGATTACTGTAGCAGTGGGGATGATTACTGTAGCAGTGGGGATGATTACTGTAGCAGTGGGATGATTATTGTAGCTGTGGGATGATTACTGTAGCTGTGGGATGATCACTGTAGCTGCTGGATGATTACTGTAGCTGTGGGATGATTACTGTAGCTGCTGGATGATTACTGTAGCTGCTGGATGATTACTGTAGCTGTTGGATGATTACTGTAGCTGTTGGATGATTACTGTAGCAGTGGGATGATTACTGTAGCTGTCGGATGATTACTGTAGCTGTGGGATGATTACTGTAGCAGTGGGATGATTACTGTAGCTGTGGGATGATTACTGTACCCGTTGGATGATTACTGTAGCAGTGGGGATGATTACTGTAGCTGTGGGATGATTACTGTAGCTGTGGGATGATTACTGTAGCTGTTGGGTGATTACTGTAGCTGTTGGATGATTACTGTAGCTGTGGGATGATTAGTGTAGCTGCTGGATGATTACTGTAGCTGTTGGATGATTACTGTAGCTGTGGGATGATTATTGTAGCAGTGGGGATGATTACTGTAGCAGTGGGGATGATTACTGTAGCTGTGGGATGATTACTGTAGCTGCTGGATGATTACTGTAGCTGCTGGATGATTACTGTACCTGTTGGATGATTACTGTAGCAGCGGGGATGATTACTGTAGCTGTGGGATGATTACTGTAGCAGTGGGGATGACTACTGTAGCTGTGGGATGATTACTGTAGCAGTGGGAAAGATTACTGTAGCTGCTGGATGATTACTGTAGCTGCTGGATGATTACTGTACCTGTTGGATGATTACTGTAGCAGTGGGGATGATTACTGTAGCTGTGGGATGATTACTGTAGCAGTGGGGATGATTACTGTAGCTGTGGGATGATTACTGTAGCAGTGGGGATGATTACTGTAGCTGTGGGATGGTTACTGTAGCAGTGGGGGTGATTACTGTAGCTGTGGGATGATTACTGTAGCTGTGGGATGATTACTGTAGAAGTGGGGATGATTACTGTAGCAGTGGGGATGACTACTGTAGCTGTGGGATGATTACTGTAGCAGTGGGGATGATTACTGTAGCTGTGGGATGATTACTGTAGCAGTGGGGATG
This sequence comes from Oncorhynchus kisutch, assembly GCF_002021735.2. Classification (NCBI taxonomy): domain Eukaryota; kingdom Metazoa; phylum Chordata; class Actinopteri; order Salmoniformes; family Salmonidae; genus Oncorhynchus; species Oncorhynchus kisutch. Next base: position 362,761 of record NW_022265836.1, on the reverse strand, counting down.
ATTACTGTAGCTGTGGGATGATTACTGTAGCAGTGGGGATGATTACTATAGCTGTGGGATGATTACTGTAGCAGTGGGGATGATTACTGTAGCTGTGGGATGATTACTGTAGCAGTGGGGATGATTACTATAGCTGTGGGATGATTATTGTAGCAGTGGGGATGATTACTGTAGCAGTGGGATGATTACTGTAGCAGTGGGGATGATTACTGTAGCTGTGGGATGATTACTGTAGCAGTGGGGATGATAAATATTTGTATGTTCTTGTGTTGTTGCTGCATGTTAGTGAACGGCATAAGGAAGGACTGTGTACAGCTTGGTTTAGGGATTCTATTTTCTATGTTAATATGGCATAGTACCATTACCAAACACCACACTTACCAAATGAACCAAAATTAATTAGAAACATCTCTATATCCATCCATCCTTTCACACAGTCCTTCCTCTTCATACTTACATTTGAAGAAAACCCTCCCAGCCCATCCCAGCCAGTCCAGCCCAGCCAGCCCAGTCCAGCCCAGCCAGTCCAGCCCAGCCAGTCCAGCCCAGCCAACCAGTCCAGCTAGTCCAGTCCAGTCCAGCCAATCTGTCCAACCCAGCCAACCAGTCCAGCTAGTCCAGTCCAGTCCAGCCAATCTGTCCAACCCAGCCAACCAGTCCAGCCCAGTCCAGCCCAGCCAACCAGTCCAGCTAGTCCAACCCAGCCAACCAGTCCAGCTAGTCCAGCCCAGCCAACCAGTCCAGCTAGTCCAGTCCAGCTAGTCCAGTCCAGCTAGTCCAGTCCAGCTAGTCCAGTCCAGCCCAGTCCAGTCCAGCTAGTCCAGCCAACCAGTCCAGCTAGTCCAGTCCAGCTAGTCCAGTCCAGCTAGTCCAGCCAACCAGTCCAGCTAGTCCAGTCCAGCTAGTCCAGTCCAGCTAGTCCAGCCAACCAGTCCAGCTAGTCCAGTCCAGCTAGTCCAGTCCAGCTAGTCCAGCCAACCTGTCCAGCCCAGCCCAGCCAGTCCAGCCCAGCCAACCAGTCCAGCCCAGTCCAGCCCAGCCAGTCCAGCCAGCCCAGTCCAGCCCAGCCAGTCCAGTCCAGTCCAGCTAGTCCAGTCCAGCTAGTCCAGTCCAGTCCAGCCAATCTGTCCAGCCCAGCCAACCAGTCCAGCCCAGTCCAGCCCAGTCCAGTCCAGCCCAGCCAGTCCAGCCCAGCCAGTCCAGCCCAGCCAGTCCAGCCCAGCCAGCCCAGCCCATCCAGTCCAGCCCAGTCCAGTCCAGTCCAGTCCAGCCCAGCCAGTCCAGCCCAGCCAACCAGTCCAGCTAGTCCAGTCCAGCCCTGTCCAGCCCAGCCAAACAGTCTAGCCAGTCCAGCCCAGCCAACCAGTCCAGCTAGTCCAGTCCAGTCCAGCCAATCTGTCCAACCCAGCCAACCAGTCCAGCCCAGTCCAGCCCAGCCAACCAGTCCAGCTAGTCCAGTCCAGCCCTGTCCAGCCCAGCCAAACAGTCTAGCCAGTCCAGCCCAGCCAACCAGTCCAGCTAGTCCAGTCCAGTCCAGCCAATCTGTCCAACCCAGCCAACCAGTCCAGCCCAGTCCAGTCCAGCTAGTCCAGTCCAGCTAGTCCAGTCCAGCTAGTCCAGCCAACCTGTCCAGGCCAGCCCAGCCAGTCCAGCCCAGCCAACCAGTCCAGCCCAGTCCAGCCCAGCCAGTCCAGCCAGCCCAGTCCAGCCCAGCCAGTCCAGTCCAGTCCAGCTAGTCCAGTCCAGCTAGTCCAGTCCAGTCCAGCCAATCTGTCCAGCCCAGCCAACCAGTCCAGCCCAGTCCAGCCCAGTCCAGTCCAGCCCAGCCAACCAGTCCACCCCAGCCAACCAGTCCAGCCCAGTCCAGCCCAGCCAACCAGTCCAGCCCAGTCCAGCCCAGTCCACACCAGCCAACCAGTCCAGCTAGTCCAGTCCAGCTAGTCCAGTCCAGCTAGTCCAGTCCAGCCCAGTCCAGTCCAGCCAATCTGTCCAGCCCAGCCAACCAGTCCAGTCCAGTCCAGCCAATCTGTCCAACCCAGCCAACCAGTCCAGCCCAGTCCAGCCCAGCCAACCAGTCCAGCCCAGTCCAGTCCAGTCCAGCCCAGCCCAGCCAACCAGTCCAGCCCAGTCCAGCCCAGCCAACCAGTCCAGCCCAGTCCACCCCAGCCAACCAGTCCAGCTAGTCCAGTCCAGCTAGTCCAGTCCAGCTAGTCCAGTCCAGCTAGTCCAGTCCAGTCCAGTCCAGCTAGTCCAGTCCAGCTAGTCCAGTCCAGCTAGTCCAGTCCAGCTAGTCCAGTCCAGTCCAGTCCAGCTAGTCCAGTCCAGCTAGTCCAGTCCAGCTAGTCCAGTCCAACAAGTCCAGTCCAGTTGTCCAGTCCAGCCCTGCCCAGTCCTGAAACCCAAAGGCAGGTGTTAGATTAGACAGTATAGAACATGAAAGAGACTCCAATCCTCTGATGGGACTGAAGAGGCAGAGGGAGGCAGGTGCAATGCGAGGCACACAAACACAAGCATGTAGGCACAATGAACAGCAACAGAATCCTTGGCTTTGTTTGTAAGGCGGCAGGCAGACAGACAGTCAGACAGGCAGGCAGACGCCCCAACTCTTCAGAGAATGGTGCCTCCTGGCAGACAGTCCTGTAATTAGAGAAGAATGGCCAAAACCAAGAGTGGATGTCGCCCAGCAGCCAGCCATGTGTGTGTGCTGCCTGCCTGCATGGCTACCAAGGTAACGGAGGGGTGCAGAGAGAGAGGCTCCCGGATGCTTTTGTTGTCAAGAAAGCCCCAGAGATCCTCTTATCATGATGGGACTACTGCCTCTAAGCCTCTATCAAATAAATGAGCAATTATAGCCAGAGAGAAGGAGAGAGTGAGAGTGAGAGAGAGAGAGAGAGAGAGGGGGGGAAATAGAGTGCGAGAGACAGAGAGAGAGAGAGAGAGAGAGAGAGAGTGAGAGAGATAGAGAGAGAGAGAGAGGGAGAGAGAGAGGGTGGGGGGGAGAAATAGAGAGCGCAAGAATAAGATGCAGAGAAATACAAGCCACTATCCACTCCTACATAACTGTACTGATATGCAGTGTAAACTATTTATAATGATCAAATCAAATCAAGTTATCACATAGCACGTATGTGTGTCCGTGTGTGTCCTTGTGTGTGTGTGTGTGTGTGTGTGTGTGTGTGTGTGTGTGTGTCCGTGTGTGTGTGTGTGTTGGAACCCTCTCAGAAGCCTGTTGGACTGTAGTCAAGCCCAGTACCAGAGAGGCAGGGAGGCATGAGGCAGGTGCAGGGCCTCTGGAAGTGTCTTTGAGCCCCACCCCAGTGATTTCACACCGCCAGACAGCTTCCATCCAACACCGCCAGACAGCTTCCATCCAACACCGCCAGACAGCTTCCATCCAACACCGCCAGACAGCTTCCATCCACACAGCCAGACAGCTTCCATCCACACAGCCAGACAGCTTCCATCCACACTGCCAGACAGCTTCCATCCACACAGCCAGACAGCTTCCATCCACACAGCCAGACAGCTTCCATCCACACAGCCAGACAGCTTCCATCCACACCGCCAGACAGCTTCCATCCACACAGCCAGACAGCTTCCATCCACACAGCCAGACAGCTTCCATCCACACAGCCAGACAGCTTCCATCCACACCGCCAGACAGCTTCCATCCACACAGCCAGACAGCTTCCATCCACACCGCCAGACAGCTTCCATCCACACAGCCAGACAGCTTCCATCCACACAGCCAGACAGCTTCCATCCACACCGCCAGACAGCTTCCATCCACACAGCCAGACAGCTTCCATCCACACCGCCAGACAGCTTCCATCCACACCGCCAGACAGCTTCCATTCCAGCAGCTTCAGACAGATGACTGTAGTTGTGTTCTGAGATGACTGTAGTTGTGTTCTGAGATGACTGTAGTTGTGTTCTGAGATGACTGTAGTTGTGTTCTGGGATGACTGTAGTTGTGTTCTGAGATGACTGTAGTTGTGGTCTGAGATGACTGTAGTTGTGTTCTGAGATGACTGTAGTTGTGTTCTGAGATGACTGTAGTTGTGTTCTGGGATGACTGTAGTTGTGTCCTGGTCTGACTGTAGTTGTGTCCTGGTCTGACTGTAGTTGTGTCCTGGTCTGACTGTAGTTGTGGTCTGGTCTGACTGTAGTTGTGTCCTGGTCTGACTGTAGTTGTGGTCTGGTCTGACTGTAGTTGTGGTCTGGTCTGACTGTAGTTGTGTTCTGAGATGACTGTAGTTGTGTCCTGGTCTGACTTTTGTTGTGTCCTGGTCTGACTGTAGTTGTGTTCTGAGATGACTGTAGTTGTGGTCTGGTCTGACTGTAGTTGTGTTCTGAGATGACTGTAGTTGTGTTCTGGTCTGACTGTAGTTGTGTCCTGGTCTGACTGTAGTTGTGGTCTGGTCTGACTGTAGTTGTGTTCTGAGATGACTGTAGTTGTGTTCTGGGATGACTGTAGTTGTGTCCTGGTCTGACTGTAGTTGTGTTCTGGGATGACTGCAGTTGTGTCCTGGTCTGACTGTAGTTGTGGTCTGGTCTGACTCTCCAGGCAGCTTGTTTGTCCCGTTCAAATATTCCCTCGTGCTACATTAATATCATCATTACTTTAAATAAAATGTACCTGAGAGGGAGACATATTTCTCTGTGATAGACATTAAACATAGAAACATCCCTATTTGTACAACATGGAACTAAAAGGCAAAAACTGGGTCTAATTAACTATCTAAATGCATCTGGCAAAACGCATTTACGTTCCATAGAACATGGATGGGAGATTCTGAGGGAATCTGAGATGGGTGATTAAATATCTAATATTCAAGGGCTCTGGGAATCTAAATGAGCTGGAAAGTAATGTTAAAATAAGCCCAGAAGGTATGGAAGTATGATGTACCCTTCTTACAACTTATATTTAGACAGGAAATAACTTGATTTGATTTAAACCGACAGCAGAAATTGGTTCTGCTGAAAGTCTGTTATCGTCATTCCAGGTGTCTTTCTCTGTGACAGTTATGTAATAAAAATAATTATAATATTATTGTAATCCATAGTTATCATTTGCTGATGTATAATGAAACAACTGTATGATGAAACTATTTAATCTGAGAAATGAAGAATAACCTTTTACTGATTTACAGTGCACACGTCACATCATCTGAACATTCCTGTTTACCCTGCAGGGCCTGTCAAAATTGAAATCGGGGGGGATGAGAGAGAGAGAGAGAAAGAGAGGCAGAGAGGCAGAGCGACAGAGACAGAGGCAGAGGCAGAGGCAGACAGAGAGGCAGAGGCAGACAGAGAGATAGAGAGACAGAGGCAGAGGCAGACAGAGAGGCAGAGGCAGAGAGGCAGAGAGACAGAGACAGAGACAGAGACAGAGGCAGAGGCAGAGGCAGACAGAGAGGCAGAGACGCAGAGACAGAGGCAGAGGCAGACAGAGAGACAGAAACAGAGACAGAGAGACAGAGAGACAGAGACAGAGACAGAGACAGAGACAGAGACAGAGGCAGAGACAGAGACAGATACAGGGCCAGAGAGCTGGAGAGAATCTGAGAGAGACTGTTTAATGGAAGTTCATGAAATCCCATAGTGAAAAAGCTGAAATGCACTACTTTCATTCATCTGCTTGCTCTGCCATCATATGTAGTCTGACAACGAAATGTTTTACAATGTGTGTTTTCAGGACAACCAGGGCTACAAGTAGGACAAGTACTGCTGAATGCTGTAAGTACTGATGAATGCTGTAAGTACTGTTGAATGCTGTAAGTACTGCTGGATGCTGTAAGTACTGCTGAATGATGTAAGTACTGCTGAATGCTGTAAGTACTGCTGAATGCTGTAAGTACTGCTGTAAATGCTGTAAGTACTGTTGAATACTGTAAGTACTGCTGAATGCTGTAAGTACTGCTGCATGCTGTAAGTACTGTTGAATACTGTAAGTACTGCTGAATGCTGTAAGTACTGCTGTAAATGCTGTAAGTACTGCTGAATGCTGCAAGTACTGCTGTAAATGCTGTAAGTACTGCTGAATGCTGTAAGTACTGCTGTAAATGCTGTAAGTACTGCTGAATGCTGTAAGTACTGCTGAATACTGTAAGTACTGATGGATGATGTAAGTACTGCTGTAAATGCTGCAAGCACTGCTGAATGCTGTAAGTACTGCTGAATGCTGTAAGTACTGCTGTAAATGCTGTAAGTACTGCTGAATGCTGTAAGTACTGCTGAATACTGTAAGTACTGATGGATGCTGTAAGTACTGCTGTAAATGCTGTAAGTACTGCTGAATGCTGTAAGTTCTGCTGAATGCTGTAAGTACTGCTGTAAATGCTGCAAGTACTGCTGAATGCTGTAAGTGCTGATGTAAATGCTGTAAGTACTGATGAATGCTGTAAGTACTGATGAATGCTGTAAGTACTGCTGTAAATACTGTAAGTACTGCTGTAAATGCTGTAAGTACTGCTGAATGCTGTAAGTACTGCTGTAAATACTGTAAGTACTGCTGAATACTGTAAGTACTGCTGAATGCTGTAAGTACTGCTGTAAATGCTGTAAGTACTGCTGAATGCTGTAAGTACTGCTGAATGCTGTAAGTACTGATGGATGCTGTAAGTACTGCTGAATGCTGTAAGTACTGCTGAATGCTGTAAGTACTGCTGTAAATGCTGTAAGTACAGAAATGGTTTGCTCAGTGATAAATTAATTTCCAACTATTCAGTGACAACTGTGTGGAGTTTAGAGTTTATAAACAGTATGCAATCTCCATAGACAAACATCGTCAGTAAACTGGCCTTACCGAAGAGCTCAGTGACTTTCAACGTGGTATAAGATGGCATCTTTCCAACAAGTCACTTCGTCAAAATGTATTCCCTGCTAGAGCTGCCCCTGTCAACTGTCAGTGCTGTTATTATGAAGTAGAAACGTCTAGGAGCAACAACGGCTCAGCCGTGAAGTGGTAGGCCACACAACCTCACAGAACGGGACCGCTGAGTGCTGAAGAGCACAACGCGTAACAATGGTCTGTTCTCGGGTGGAACACTCACTGCCGAGTTCCAAACTGCCCCCATGGAAGCAACGTCAGCACAATAACTGTTCGTTGGGGAATGGGTTTCCATTGCCCAGCAGCTGCACACAATACTAAAATCACCATGCGCGATGCAAAGTGTCGGCTGGAGTGGTGTAAAGCTTCGCCGCCATTGGACTCTGGAGTAGTGGAAACACGTTCTCTGGAGTGATAAATCACGCTTCACCATCTGGCAGTCAGACGGACGAATCTGGGTTTTGGTGGATGCCGAGAGAACACTTCCTGCCCCAACGCATATTCCCAACTGTGAAGAGGAGGAGTAATGGTCTTGGGGCTGTTATTCATGGTTTGGGCCCCTTAGTTCCTCCAGTGAAGGGTAATTAACACTACATCATACAATGACATTCTAGATGATTCTGTGCTTCCAACTTTGTGGCAAACCGTTTAGGGAAGGCCCTTTCCTGTTTTATCAGGACAATGCCCCCCCGTGCACAAAGCAAGGTCCATACAGAAATGTTTTTGTCGAGATCAGTGTAGAAGAACTTGACTGGTCTGCACAGAGCCCTGACCTCAACCCCATCGAACACCTTCGGAATGAATTGGAACACAGACTGCAAGCCAGGAGGCCTAATCGCCCAACATCAGTACCCGAACTCACTAATGCTCTTGTGGCTGAATGGAAGCAAGTCCCTGCAGCAATGTTCCAACATCCAGTGGAAAGCCTTCCTAGAAGAGAGGAAGCTGTTGTAGCAGGGGGGGGGGGGGGGGGGGGCAACTCCATATTAATGCCCATGATTTTGGAAGGAGATGTTTGATGAGCAGGTGTCCACATACTTTTGGTCATGTAGTGTATCTGTGACCAAGAGATGCATATCTGTATTCCCAGTCATGTGAAATCCATAATTTAGGTTCTTATTTATTTATTTATTTATTTAAATTGACTGATGTCCTTATATGAACTGTAACTCAGTAAAATCTCATATTTTTGTTCAGTATACGTTGACAATTTTAATTGGCTGATACGGAATTTGAACCGGATATAATCACAGCCACCTGGTGAGGATAGCATAGGGCTAAATGGGACAGGTTATGTAATGGGAACAGCTAACATGTAGCCTTTGATTACGTGCAACTATGCCAACGATTTTAAATCGGCTTAAACTTAAACGTAAAACTTAAACTTATTCTAAAATTGCAAAGTATTGCCCCATTACAATTATACGACAGGTGAGTCTAATCCTGCTTACTGATTGGTTAAAACTGCGTGCCAGCCAGTGTCTATTCCTCGTTGTTCCAC
>NW_022265836.1:309428-349428 GCF_002021735.2 Oncorhynchus kisutch | reverse complement strand
GAACCAGGTACTCTTGCACTGAGATACAGTAGAACCCAAGGCAGTAACACACTTGTTGCTCATCAAATCTCCATTACCGTCTGTGTGGTGTATAACAGTTAGAGTGTATTCTTTCTGAGTATTCAAAATGGAGTCCAATTCCCTACATAGTGCACTCCTTTTGACTTGTGCCCATATAGCTCTGGGCAAAATAAGTGCACTATATAGGCAATGGGGAGCCATTTGAGACACAGCTGTAGTGTGTATAGATGTTGGTGCTCCCGAGTGGCACAGTGGTCTAAGATGCAACAGACAGGTGTGTGTCCAATCAAATCAAATGTTAATTGCAACATATTTTCGTAAAGAAAAGGTGTAGGCTAACAGCGAAATGCTTCCTTAACGGGCCCTTCCCAACAATGCAGAGAGAAAGAAAATAGAGAAGTAATCGAAAATTCACACTGAGTAACGATAACTTGGCTTTATACAGGGAGTACCAGTACCTAGTCCATGATAACTTGGCTATATACAGGGAGTATGAGTACCTAGTCCATGATAACTTGGCTATATACAGGGGGTACCAGTACCTAGTCCATGATAACTTGGCTATATACAGGGGGTACCAGTACCTAGTCCATGATAAGTTGGCTTTATACAGGGAGTACCAGTACCTAGTCCATGATAACTTGGCTATAGACAGGGAGTATGAGTACCTAGTCCATGATAAGTTGGCTTTATACAGGGAGTACCAGTACCTAGTCCATGATAACTTGGCTATATACAGGGGGTACCAGTACCTAGTCCATGATAAGTTGGCTTTATACAGGGAGTACCAGTACCTAGTCCATGATAACTTGGCTATATACAGGTAGTACCAGTACCAAGTTCATGATAACTTGGCTATATACAGGTAGTACCAGTACCTAGTTCATAATAACTTGGCTATATACAGGGAGTACGAGTACCTAGTCCATGATAACTTGGCTATATACAGGGAGTACCAGTACCTAGTCCATGATAACTTGGCTATATACAGGGAGTACCAGTACCTAGTCCATGATAACTTGGCTATATACAGGGGCTACCAGTACCTAGTCCATGATAAATTGGCTATATACAGGGAGTACCAGTACCTAGTTCATGATAACTTGGCTATAGACAGGGAGTACCAGTACCTAGTTCCTGATAACTTGGCTATATACAAGGGTTACCAGTACCTAGTCCATGATAACTTGGCTATATACAGGGAGTACCAGTACCTAATTCATGATAACTTGGCTATATACAGGGAGTACCAGTACCTAGTTCATGATAATTTGGCTATATACAAGGGGTACCAGTACCTAGTCCATGATAACTTGGCTATATACAGGGGGTACCAGTACCTAGTCCATGATAACTTGGCTATATACAGGGGGTACCAGTACCTAGTTCATGATAACTTGGCCATATACAGGGGGTACCAATACCTAGTCCATGATAACTTGGCTATATACAGGGGTACCAGTACTGAGTACCAGTACTGAGTACCAGACTAACCATTTAGCAGTCTTATGTCTTGTGGGTAGAAGCTGTTCAGGGTCCTGTTGGTTGCAGACTTGGTGCATCGGTACTGCTTGCCGTGGGGTAGCAGAGAGAACAGTCTATGACTTGGGTGGCTGGAGTCTTTGACCATTTTTAAGGCCTTCCTCTGACACAGCCTGGTATAGAGGCCCTGTATGGCAAGGAGCTTGGCCCCAGTGATGTGCCCTCTTCAAGACTGTGTTGGTGTATGTGGACCATGATAAATCATTAGTGATGTGGACACTGAGGAACTACAGCCCTGTTGATGTGAATGGGGGATTGTTTGGCCCTCCTTTTCCTGTAGTCCAGGATCAGCTCATTTGTCTTGCTCACATTGAGAGAGGTGTTGTTGTCCTGGCACCACAATGCCAGGACTCTGAACTCCTCCCTATAGGCTCTCTCATTTATCGGCGATCAGGCCTACCACCGTTGTGTCGTTAGCAAACTTAATGATGGTGTGTGGTGGTTGAGCGCAGCCATGCAGTCGTGAGTGAACAGGGAGTACAGGAGGGGACTAAGCATGCACCCATGGGGAGCTCCAGTGTTGAGGATCAGCGTGGCAGATGTGTTGTTTACTTACCCTTACCACCTGGGGGCGGCCCGTCAGGAAGGCCAGGATCCAGTTGCAGAGGGAGGTGTTTAGTCCAGGGTCCTGAGCTTAGTGGTGAGCTTGGAAGGCATTATGGTGTTGAATGCTGAGCTGTAGTCAATGAACATCATTCTCACATAGGTGTTCCTCTTGTCCAGGTGGGAAAGGGCAGTGCCCAGATGGGAAAGGGCAGTGTCCAGATGGGAGAGGGCAGTGCCCAGATGAGAGAGGGCAGTGCCCAGATGGGAAAGGGCAGTGCCCAGATGGGAGAGGGCAGTGTTCAGATTGGAAAGGGCAGTTTCCAGATGGGAAAGGGCAGTTTCCAGGTGGGAAAGGGCAGTGCCCAGATGGGAAAGGGCAGTGTCCAGATGGGAGAGGGCAGTGCCCAGATGGGAAAGGGCAGTGCCCAGATGGGAAAGGGCAGTGTCCAGATGGGAAAGGGCAGTGCCCAGATGGGGAAGGGCAGTGTCCAGATGGGAAAGGGCAGTGTCCAAATGGGAAAGGGCAGTGTTCAGATGGGAAAGGGCAGTGTCCAGATGGGAGAGGGCAGTGCCCAGATGGGAAAGGGCAGTGCCCAGATGGGAAAGGGCAGTGTCCAGATGGGAAGGGCAGTGTCCAGATGGGAAAGGGCAGTGTCCAGGTGGGAAAGGGCAGTGTGGAGTGCAATATAGATTTGCATCATCTGTGGATCTGTTGGGGCGGTATGTCAAGTCAAATTACATTTATTTATATAGCCCTTCGTACATCAGCTGATAACTCAAAGTGCTGTACAGAAACCCAGCCTAAAACCCCCAAACAGCAAGCAATGCAGGTGTAGAAGCACGGTGGCTAGGAAAAACTCCCTAGAAAGGCCAATACCTAGGAAGAAACCTAGAGAGGAACCAGACTATGAGGGGTGGCCAGTCCTCTTCTGGTTGTGCTGGGTGGAGATTATAACAGAAGATGTTCAAATGTTCATAAATGACCAGCATGGTCAAATAATAGTAATCACAGTAGTTGTCGAGGGTGCAACAGGTCAGCACGGCCATGTGAATTGGAGTGGATCATTTAGACAGGTGACCTTGGCGTTCTTAGGTACAAAAACTATGGTGGCCTGCTTGCAGGTATTACAGAATGGGTCAGGGAGAGGTTTAAAATGTCAGTGAAGGCAATTGCCAACTGTTCAGCGCATGCTCTGAGTAAGCATTCTGGTAATCCGTCTGGCCTTGCAGCCTTGTGAACGTTAAACTGTATTAAGGTCTTACTCACATCCGCTACGGGGAGCGTGATCACACAGTCAACAGGAACAGCCGGTGCTCTCACGCATGGTTCAGTGTTGCTTGCCTTGAAGCGAGCATGGAAGGCATTTAACTTTTTGTAAATGTATTTTTATTTCACCTTTATTTAACCAGGTAGGACAGTTGAGAACACCTTTATTTAACCAGGTAGGACAGTTGAGAACACCTTTATTTAACCAGGTAGGACAGTTGAGAACACCTTTATTTAACCAGGTAGGCTAGTTGAGAACACCTTTATTAAACCAGGTAGGACAGTTGAGAACACCTTTATTTAACCAGGTAGGACAGTTGAGAACACCTTTATTTAACCAGGTAGGACAGTTGAGAACACCTTTATTTAACCAGGTAGGACAGTTGAGAACACCTTTATTTAACCAGGTAGGACAGTTGAGAACACCTTTATTTAACCAGGTAGGACAGTTGAGAACACCTTTATTTAACCAGGTAGGACAGTTGAGAACACCTTTATTTAACCAGGTAGGACAGTTGAGAACACCTTTATTTAACCAGGTAGGACAGTTGAGAACACCTTTATTTAACCAGGTAGGCTAGTTGAGAACACCTTTATTTAACCAGGTAGGACAGTTGAGAACACCTTTATTTAACCAGGTAGGACAGTTGAGAACACCTTTATTTAACCAGGTAGGACAGTTGAGAACACCTTTATTTAACCAGGTAGGACAGTTGAGAACACCTTTATTTAACCAGGTAGGCTAGTTGAGAACACCTTTATTTAACCAGGTAGGACAGTTGAGAACACCTTTATTTAACCAGGTGGGACAGTTGAGAACACCTTTATTTAACCAGGTAGGACAGTTGAGAACACCTTTATTTAACCAGGGAGGCTAGTTGAGAACACCTTTATTTAACCAGGTAGGACAGTTGAGAACACCTTTATTTAACCAGGTAGGACAGTTGAGAACACCTTTATTTAACCAGGTAGGACAGTTGATAACACCTTTATTTAACCAGGTAGGACAGTTGAGAACACCTTTATTTAACCAGGTAGGACAGTTGAGAACACCTTTATTTAACCAGGTAGGACAGTTGAGAACACCTTTATTTAACCAGGTAGGACAGTTGAGAACACCTTTATTTAACCAGGTAGGACAGTTGAGAACACCTTTATTTAACCAGGTAGGACAGTTGAGAACACCTTTATTTAACCAGGTAGGCTAGTTGAGAACACCTTTATTTAACCAGGTAGGACAGTTGAGAACACCTTTATTTAACCAGGTAGGACAGTTGAGAACACCTTTATTAAACCAGGTAGGACAGTTGAGAACACCTTTATTTAACCAGGTAGGACAGTTGAGAACACCTTTATTTAACCAGGTAGGCTAGTTGAGAACACCTTTATTTAACCAGGTAGGACAGTTGAGAACACCTTTATTTAACCAGGTAGGACAGTTGAGAACACCTTTATTTAACCAGGGAGGCTAGTTGAGAACACCTTTATTTAACCAGGTAGGACAGTTGAGAACACCTTTATTTAACCAGGTAGGACAGTTGAGAACACCTTTATTTAACCAGGTAGGACAGTTGAGAACACCTTTATTTAACCAGGTAGGCTAGTTGAGAACACCTTTATTTAACCAGGTAGGCTAGTTGAGAACACCTTTATTTAACCAGGTAGGCTAGTTGAGAACACCTTTATTTAACCAGGTAGGCTAGTTGAGAACACCTTTATTTAACCAGGTAGGCTAGTTGAGAACACCTTTATTTAACCAGGTAGGCTAGTTGAGAACACCTTTATTTAACCAGGTAGGCTAGTTGAGAACACCTTTATTTAACCAGGTAGGACAGTTGAGAACACCTTTATTTAACCAGGTAGGCTAGTTGAGAACACCTTTATTTAACCAGGTAGGCTAGTTGAGAACACCTTTATTTAACCAGGTAGGACAGTTGAGAACACTTTTATTTAACCAGGTAGGACAGTTGAGAACACCTTTATTTAACCAGGTAGGACAGTTGAGAACACCTTTATTTAACCAGGTAGGACAGTTGAGAACACCTTTATTTAACCAGGTAGGACAGTTGAGAACACCTTTATTTAACCAGGTAGGACAGTTGAGAACACCTTTATTTAACCAGGTAGGCTAGTTGAGAACACCTTTATTTAACCAGGTAGGACAGTTGAGAACACCTTTATTTAACCAGGTAGGACAGTTGAGAACACCTTTATTTAACCAGGTAGGACAGTTGAGAACACCTTTATTTAACCAGGTAGGACAGTTGAGAACACCTTTATTTAACCGGGTAGGCTAGTTGAGAACACCTTTATTTAACCAGGTAGGACAGTTGAGAACACCTTTATTTAACCAGGTAGGACAGTTGAGAACACCTTTATTTAACCAGGTAGGACAGTTGAGAACACCTTTATTTAACCAGGGAGGCTAGTTGAGAACACCTTTATTTAACCAGGTAGGACAGTTGAGAACACCTTTATTTAACCAGGGAGGCTAGTTGAGAACACCTTTATTTAACCAGGTAGGCTAGTTGAGAACACCTTTATTTAACCAGGTAGGCTAGTTAAGAACACCTTTATTTAACCAGGTAGGCTAGTTGAGAACACCTTTATTTAACCAGGTAGGCTAGTTGAGAACACCTTTATTTAACCAGGTAGGCTAGTTGAGAACACCTTTATTTAACCAGGTAGGCTAGTTGAGAACACCTTTATTTAACCAGGTAGGACAGTTGAGAACACCTTTATTTAACCAGGTAGGCTAGTTGAGAACACCTTTATTTAACCAGGTAGGCTAGTTGAGAACACCTTTATTTAACCAGGTAGGACAGTTGAGAACACCTTTATTTAACCAGGTAGGACAGTTGAGAACACCTTTATTTAACCAGGTAGGACAGTTGAGAACCCCTTTATTTAACCAGTTAGGACAGTTGAGAACACCTTTATTTAACCAGGGAGGCTAGTTGAGAACACCTTTATTTAACCAGGTAGGACAGTTGAGAACACCTTTATTTAACCAGGTAGGCTAGTTGAGAACACCTTTATTTAACCAGGTAGGCGACATGGATAAGATAAAGCAAAGCAGTGCGACAAAACACAGAGTTACACATTAACAAACGTACAGTCAATAACACAAAAGAAAAGACAAGTTTAAAAATCTAGTTACAGTGTGTGCAAATGTAGAAGACTAGGGAGGTAAGCAATTAATATGCCCTAGAGGTGAAAATAATTACAATTTAGCATTAATACGGGAGTGATAGATGTGCAGGTGATGATGTGCAAGTAGAGATACTGGGGTGCAAAAAAGCAAGAGGGTAAGTAATAATTTGGGGATGAGGTAGTCGGGTGGGCTATTTACAGATTGGCTGTGTACAGGTACAGTGATCGGTAAGCTGCTCTGACAGCTGATGCTTAAAGTTAGAGAGGGAGACATAAGACTCCAACTTCAGAGATTTTTGCAATTCGTTCCAGTCATTGGCAGCAGAGAACTGGAAGGAAAGGCGGCCAAAGGAAGTGTTGGCTTTGGGGACGACCATTGCAATATAATATGCTATGGTGACCAGTGAGCTGAGATAAGGCAGTGCTTTACCTAGCAAAGACTTATAGATGACCTGGAGCCAGTGGGTTTGGCGACGGATATGAAGCGAGGGCCAGCCAACGAGAGCGTACAGGTCACAGTGGTGGGTAGTATATATGGGGCTTTGGTGATAAAAACGGACGGCACTGTGATCGACTACATCCAGTTTGCTGAGTACTTTATTTAAACACACTGAAGAAGATGAATGTGGGGATATACATGGGGAGGGTTCTGTAATGGACAGAAACAGAGAGATAATAAATATGCTATACAGGAGATAAATACACTGGGGTAAGTAAATATACAGTATGCAGAGTAGGATAGAATTGGATGTGGGGTAGAACAACAAGCACTACATCTAATAATGACCTAATAACTATGCATTACATAGTAGAACCAGATTAATGACTAGCACGGCACTAGCACAGTAAGATTAATGGCAAAGGGCTGTATATTATACAAATAGGCTATTGCACAGCAACAAACAAGAGCACGGGCTGTAAATATAAATATATAGGAAACAGGAAGTAGTAAACAGTGACTAATCATTTCCAGCCGGTATCAGTAGTAACATAATAACAACAGGAATGAGAACTACACAGAATACTGCTACTCTAGCACATACTGCACTGATAACAACAGGAATGAGAACTACACAGAATACTGCTACTCTAGCACATACAGCACTGATAACAACAGGAATGAGAACTACACAGAATACTGCTACTCTAGCACATACAGCACTGACAACAACAGGAATGAGAACTACACAGAATACTGCTACTCTAGCACATACAGCACTGATAACAACAGGAATGAGAACTACACAGAATACTGCTACTCTAGCACATACAGCACTGATAACAACAGGAATGAGAACTACACAGAATACTGCTACTCTAGCACATACTGCACTGACAGAGTTTTTACACCTCTAGTTGCACAGGTGACATCTTGGTGCTTGTGTGTGTGTGTGTGTGTGTGTGTGTGTGTGTGTGTGTGTGTGTGTGTGTGTGTGTGTGTGTGTGTGTGTGTGTGTGTGTGTGTGTGTGTGTGTGTGTGTGTGTGTGTGTGTGTGTGTGTGTGTGTGTGCGTGTGTGTGTGTGTGTGTGTGTTCTATGAGTATTTGTATGTGTGTGTTTGTGTGTGTTTCGTGAGTGCTGCTTTGCAACAGACTGTTGTCTTGTGACACTTCCACTTCCATGGCAACTGACACTTCCACTTCCATGGCAACTGACACTTCCACTTCCATGGCAACTGACAAGAAAGAAGAAACTCACACATTAGTTCAATTTGCTGTTCTACAATCTAACATGTACAATACTAACATCATTTGAGCTAATTGGCGAGCCAAAAGAAGCTAAATGTTTGTCCCTTTATCAAAAGCACCCCCCCCAGGGCGTGTTTGTTAAATACGCTGAACAACGAGCTCCTGAGAAGTCAATTTGTTCCACAGTACATGTTGTCCTGGATACCTCCACACAACCGTGCCTGACCCATGTTGTCATTAATCAGCCACATCTGTTTGTGCTGTCAGAGTGACACAATACAATGAGTGACAAGGAGTTGACACAAGGAATTGACACAAGGAATTGACACAAGGAGTTGACACAAGGAGTTGACACAAGGAGTTGACACAAGGAATTGACACAAGGAATTGACACAAGGAGTTGACACAAGGAGTTGACACAAGGAGTTGACACAAGGAGTTGGCACAAGGAATTGACACAAGGAGTTGACACAAGGAGTTGGCACAAGGAGTTGACACAAGGAGTTGACACAAGGAGTTGACGCAAGGAGTTGACGCAAGGAGTTGACGCAAGGAGTTGACACAAGGAGTTGACACAAGGAGTTGGCACAAGGAGTTGACACAAGGAGTTGACACAAGGAGTTGACACAAGGAGTTGACGCAAGGAGTTGACGCAAGGAGTTGACGCAAGGAGTTGACACAAGGAGTTGACACAAGGAGTTGTCTACTTAACTCCATTTTAGTGAGTTGAATGTTCCATTTCTTCATGCTACTACACCCGAAGAACCCCACTCCACTGAAATATAGTTCTCAGAGCTTGGTTTCATTCCCCCCCCCCCCCCCCAGGAGAACATAGTTAGACAGTGTCCAAGGCATGCAGCCTATAACTCCGCTCCCAGTCATCAAGTGAGAAAGCCAAGACCTTCACTGCTCCACCGGTGGGTGGCCTGTATTAAATACAACCGGAGCAGATCTGACAGAAACCCTGAAGCTAACCTCACCACAGCACTACACTCTATCCTCAGCTAACGCTAGCTAGCTCCTCTAATTTACTTCTATGATAGATCTTCAACTGGCTGGGGATAATAAGGACGGTGCTGCCGGCCCTGTGTGTGTGTGTGTGTGTGTGTGTGTGTCTGTGCGTGTGTCTGTGCGTGTGTGTGTGTGTGTGTGTATGTGTGTGTATGTGTGTGTGTGCGTATGTGTGTGTGCGTATGCGTGTGTGTGTGTGTGTATGTGTGTGTGTGTGTGTGTGTGTGTGTCAGTGCGTATGTGTGTGTGTGTGTGTGTGCGTATGTGTGTGTGTGTATGTGTGCCAATCCCCCTGCGAGTCTCATTTCTCTTGAATCCATCATCCAGACGTCACATTACCTCGCGCCCTTTACAAGCGCCCAGTGTTTTTCTACTTTAATTGTAGTCCTCCTCTACCTTCCCCCCTATATAATGAATGGCCTGTCCTCTCCTTATGGCCGTTAGAGAACACACACAGAAGTCTCGTTTAAACCTGACGCTAACATGCGTCCATTGTCCTGATCTTATCCACATTCTGACTGTGTCACATTGTAGCCGTTGCATCTACACCTGGTAGTAAATGTGTCTCTTATCCGTCCACTGTGTCTTGGTCCCTCCCTGTACGCAAAAGATTTGACGAATATTCGTACTTAAAAAATATTTATTTATTTATTTTAAGATACATAGATTTTGTAAGTCAACGGTGCCACCTGTCAATGATAATGGGATAATGAAGATTTTCAATGGTTTCTCTCGGGAGATATCCAGACACGATGCGTCCCTGTCTTCCTCCGGTGGTGGGCAGGAAGATATGATCACAATCAGTGTCTTTTGATCGTCTAAACCTGTCTACAAATGTGGCCACAATCAGGGTGTAGATGCAGTCAGGAAAAAGGATGCGTGTTATCGCCGGGTATAAATGGGGCTAGAGAGAGAGAGAGAGAGAGAGAGAGACCTCCCTCCATCCTTCCCTTCCTCCGTCCCTCCCTCCTATGGCCCCCTGTACACAATAGAGAGACTACTAGATGCCTCACTCCATCCCTTTCTCCTTCCACCCCCCCCCCCCCTGCCTCCTGCGGCCCCCTGTACAATAGGAGTGGTAAGACTAGTTGTGTTGTAAAGAAAGCCCAACAACGTGAAAAAAAACCTGTTGAGACATCCACTACCACTACCACTCCATCCACTACCACTACCACTACCACTCCATCCACTACCACTACCACTACCACTCCATCCACTACCACTACCACTCCATCCACTACCACTACCACTCCATCCACTACCACTATCACTCCATCCACTACCACTCCATCCACTACCACTACCACTACCACTACCACTACCACTCCATCCACTACACTATCACTCCATCCACTACCACTCCATCCACTACCACTCCACCCACTACCACTACCACTCCATCCACTACCACTACCACTACCACAACCACTACCACTCCATCCATTACCACTACCACTCCAACCACTACCACTACCAATACCACTCCATCCACTACCACTACCACTACCAATACCACTCCATCCACTACCACTACCACTCCATCCACTACCACTACCACTACCACTACCACTCCATCCACTACCACTACCACTCCATCCACTACCACTACCACTACCACTCCATCCACTACCACTACCACTACCACTACATCCAATACCACTACCACTCCATCCACTACCACTACCACTCCATCCAATACCACTACCACTCCATCCACTACCACTACCACTACCAATCCATCCACTACCATTACCACTCCATCAAATACCACTACCACTCCATCCACTACACTATCACTCCATCCACTACCACTCCATCCACTACCACTCCACCCACTACCACTACCACTCCATCCACTACCACTACCACTACCACAACCACTACCACTACCACTCCATCCATTACCACTACCACTCCAACCACTACCACTACCAATACCACTCCATCCACTACCACTACCACTACCAATACCACTCCATCCACTACCACTACCACTCCATCCACTACCACTACCACTACCACTACCACTCCATCCACTACCACTACCACTCCATCCACTACCACTACCACTACCACTCCATCCACTACCACTACCACTACCACTACATCCAATACCACTACCACTCCATCCACTACCACTACCACTACCATTCCATCCACTACCACTACCACTCCATCCAATACCACTACCACTCCATCCACTACCACTACCACTACCAATCCATCCACTACCATTACCACTCCATCAAATACCACTACCACTCCATCCACTACCACTCCATCCACTACCACTACCACTACCACTACCACTCCATCCACTACCACTACCACTCCATCCACTACCACTACCACTACCACTCCATCCACTACCACTACCACTCCATCCACTACCACTACCACTACCACTACATCCACTACCACTCCATCCACTACACTATCACTCCATCCACTACCACTCCATCCACTACCACTCCACCCACTACCACTACCACTCCATCCACTACCACTACCACTACCACAACCACTACCACTCCATCCATTACCACTACCACTCCAACCACTACCACTACCAATACCACTCCATCCACTACCACTACCACTACCAATACCACTCCATCCACTACCACTACCACTCCATCCACTACCACTACCACTACCACTCCATCCACTACCACTACCACTCCATCCACTACCACTACCACTCCATCCACTACCACTACCACTCCATCCAATACCACTACCACTCCATCCACTACCACTACCACTACCACTACCACTCCATCCACTACCACTACCACTCCATCCAATACCACTACCACTCCATCCACTACCACTACCACTACCAATCCATCCACTACCATTACCACTCCATCCAATACCACTACCACTCCATCCACTACCACTCCATCCACTACCACTACCACTACCACTACCACTACCACTCCATCCACTACCACTACCACTCCATCCACTACCACTACCACTACCACTACCACTACATCCACTACCACTCCATCCACTACACTATCACTCCATCCACTACCACTCCATCCACTACCACTCCACCCACTACCACTACCACTACCACAACCACTACCACTCCATCCATTACCACTACCACTCCAACCACTACCACTACCAATACCACTCCATCCACTACAACTACCACTACCACTCCATCCACTACCACTACCAATACCACTCCATCCACTACCACTACCACGACCACTACCACTACCACTACCACTACCACTCCATCCACTACCACTACCACTCCATCCACTACCACTTCATCCACTACCACTACCACTCCATCCACTACCACCTCCACTCCATCCACTACCACTCCACCCACTACCACTACCACTACCACTCCATCCACTACCACTCCATCCACTACCACTACCACTACCACTCCATCCACTACCACTACCACTCCATTCACTACCACTACCACTACCACTACATCCACTACCACTCCATCCACTACACTATCACTCCATCCCCTACCACTCCATCCACTACCACTCCACCCACTACCACTACCACTCCATCCACTACCACTACCACTACCACTCCATCCACTACCACTACCACTCCATCCACTACCACTACCACTCCATCTACTACCACTACCATTACCACTCCATCCACTACCACTACCACTCCATCCACTACCACTCCATCCACTACCACTACCACTACCACTCCATCCACTACCACTAATACTCCATCAACTACCACTACCACTACCACTCCATCCACTACACTACCACTACCACTACCACTCCATCCACTACCACTCCATCCACTACCACTACCACTACCACTACCACTACCACTCCATCCACTACACTACCACTACCACTCCATCCAATACCACTCCATCCACTACCACTCCATCCACTCCCATTACCACTCCACCCACTACCACTACCACTACCACTCCATCCACTACCACTACCACTACCACTCCATCCACTACCACTACCACTCCATCCACTACCACTCCATCCACTCCCATTACCACTCCATCCACTACCACTACCACTACCACTCCATCCACTACCACTCCATCCACTACCACTACCAATACCATTACCACTCCATCCACTACCACTCCATCCACTACCACTACCACTCCATCCACTACCACTCCATCCACTACCACTACCACTCCATCCACTACCACTCAAACACAGCATGCAGGACTGCCGGTCTGACAGATTTTTTCAGTGTGGACCGAATGACATCATTTTATCTGCCTACTTTAGAGGGAGAGGAAGGTCCTTCCAGGAAGTCTTTTTCAGTAGCATACACAAGATGGCAGTGTTATTCCATACAGCTGGTGCTCTACCTTGTTCTGAAAGCATTACCTCATTTCTGTGGACCAACTACCTCTTCCAGACACTCCGCTGCACACAGGTCATTATTTTGTTCCATGAATGAAAAAAGGAACGTGTTGACTATCAAATAAAACAACAAAAAATTAACATTATTTGTCACTTTTGCAAACAACAGGTGTAGACTAACAGTGAAATGCTTACTGACGGGTCCTTTTCCAGCAACACAGAGTTAAAGATAAAATGAAATATACAGGGCTATATACAGGGAGTACCAGTACTGAGTCTAAGTGCAGGAGTATGAGGTAATAACAGGGCTATATACAGGGAGTACCAGTACTGAGTCTAAGTGCAGGAGTATGAGGTAATAACAGGGCTATATACAGGGAGTACCAGTACTGAGTCTAAGTGCAGGAGTATGAGGTAATAACATGGATATATACAGGGAATATGAGGTAATAACATGGCTATATACAGGGAATATGAGGTAATCACATGGCTATATACAGGGAGTATGAGGTAATAACATGGCTATATACAGGGAATGAGGTAATAACATGGCTATATACAGGGAATACGAGGTAATAGCATGGCTATATACAGGGAATATGAGGTAATAACATGGCTATATACAAGGAATATGAGGTAATAACATGGCTATATACAGGCAGTACCAGTACTGAGTTGATGTGCAGGGGTATGAGATAATAACATGGCTATATACAGGGAATACGAGGTAATAGCATGGCTATATACAGGGAATATGAGGTAATAACATGGCTATATACAGGGAATATGAGGTAATAACATGGCTATATACAGGGAGTATGAGGTAATAACATGGCTATATACAGGCAGTACCAGTACTGAGTTGATGTGCAGGGGTATGAGATAATAACATGGCTATATACAGGGAATACGAGGTAATAGCATGGCTATTTACAGGGAATATGAGGTAATAACATGGCTATATACAGGGAATATGAGGTAATAACATGGCTATATACAGGGAGTATGAGGTAATAACATGGCTATATACAGGCAGTACCAGTACTGAGTTGATGTGCAGGGGTATGAGATAATAACATGGCTATATGCAGGGAGTAGCAGTACCAGTATCAGTTGGCGTATGTAGTGTGTGTATGTGTGTGTGTGTGTATGTGTCAGTGTAACAATGTGTGAGTGTGTGGGTAGAGTCCCATGTGTGCAGTGTGAGCCAGTGCAAATGGATCAATGCAGGTAGTCTGGGTAGCCATTTGATTAGCTAATTAGCAGCCTTTGTTTAGAGGTCTTATAGATTAAGGGTAGTATCTGTTCAGGGTCCTGTTGGTTCCAGAATTGGTGCAGTGGTACTGCTTGCCATGCGGTAGCAGAGAGATCAGTCTATGGGTTGGGGTGCTGGAGTCTTTGAAAAATGTTTGGGCCTTCCTCTGACACGGCGTAGTATAGAGGTCCTGGATGGCAGGGAACTCGTCCCCAGTGATGTACTTGGCCGTACACACTACCCTCTGTAGCGCCTTGCGGTCGGATCCCAAGCAGTTTCTATACCAAAGCACTGAAGCAACCAGTCAAGATGCTCTCGATGGTGCAGCTGAATAACGTTTTGAAGATCTGAGGGTCCATGCCAAATCGTTTCAGCCTCCTGAGAGGGAAGAGGCGTTGTCATGCCCTGTTGTTTTGGCCCATGTTAATTCATGAAGCTCCCAACAAACAGTTATTGTGCTGACGTTCCTTCTAAAGGCAGTTTGGAACTGGACAGAAGTTTTTACACGCTACACGCTTACGAGATCTTCAGTTTCTTGGCAATTTCACGCAGAACAAGAATAGACTGATGAGATTCAGAAGAAAGGTCTTTGTTTCTGGCCATTTTGAGCCTGTAATCGAACCCACAAATGCTGATGCTCCAAATACTCAACTAGTCTAAAGAAGGTCAGTTTAATTGATTATTTAATCAGAACAACAGTTTCCAGCTGTGCTAAGATAATTGCAAAAGGGTTTTCTAATGATCAATTAGCCTTTTAACATGATAAACTTGGATTAGCTAACACAACGTGCCGTTGGAACACAGGAGTGATGGTTGCTGATAATGGGCCTCTGTTCGCCTATGTAGATATTCCATTTAAAAAAAACAGCCGTTTCCAGCTACAATAGTCATTTACAACATTAACAATGTCTACACTGTATTTCCGATCAATATGATGTTATTTTAATGGACCAAAAAATGTGATTTTCTTTCTCAAAGACAAGGACATTTCTAAGTGACCCCAAACTTCTGAACGGTAGTGTTACGGTTTTCTAGGTGTGAAGAAGAGTCGGACCAAAATGCGGCGTGGCTATTGAGATTCATGTTTAATAAAAAAACAAGGTAAACATGAATCAATCCAAAACAATAAACATAATGTGAAAACCAAAACAGCCTAAACTGGTGCAAACTAACATAGAGGACACTAAGGACAATCACCCACCACAAACTCAAAGAATATGGCTGCCTAAATATGGTTCCCAATCAGAGACAACGATAAACACCTGCCTCTGATTGAGAACCGCCTCAGGCAACCATAGACTATGCTAGATAACCCCACTAGCTACAATCCCAATACATACACACCAAAACCCCAAGACAAAACACACCACAATACAAAAACCCCATGCCACACCCTGGCCTGACCCAATACATGAAGAAAAACACAA
Organism: Oncorhynchus kisutch; assembly: GCF_002021735.2. Classification (NCBI taxonomy): domain Eukaryota; kingdom Metazoa; phylum Chordata; class Actinopteri; order Salmoniformes; family Salmonidae; genus Oncorhynchus; species Oncorhynchus kisutch. The sequence goes on along the minus strand of NW_022265836.1, from coordinate 333,166 downwards.
AATACTTAGACCAGGGCGTGACAGGTAGTGTAATGGTCTATTATAAACCTAAAGAAGTACTTATTTTTTGTTGTTGTTGGCAACACTAATTTCTTATAAACTCATCAGTCTTGCTAGGACTCTCCATCTACACTCAGCTAGTCGCCCTGTTGGTGACCGATACAGTATTACAGTACACCCAATTTACAGGTCAACATGAGAGCTGGACAACAAAATCATTACGGTTTGATTCATATATCAGTTTTTTTTTTTATGTCCACAGACCTTAGTTTAGAGTCTGACCAGGTCCTGTAGGTAAACACCTCAAGGATAGATCAATGTCAGCTCACTGGGAAAAGGAAACCCAGTCCACCTCCCAAATAGCACCCCCCTTTTCCCCCTTTCATAGTGCACTATATTTGTTTCCACCGGAGCCACCATAGGGCTCTGGTCAAAAGTAGTGCACTACAAAGGGAATATGGTTCCATTTGGAACACTGGCCCTGTCTGAAGGGGGAAAAAAACACCAGAGCTTCGGGCCACTGCAGAGAGTCATATCGGGATGTCTAGAGCTCTGGCAGTACGGTTTCAAATAATGAATTCCTTAATGTACGAAGGAATTACAAAAACGATCCCCAGTGGTCCAGGACTGCCAGGAAGTGTAAAATAATGGAGCAGTTGGTTTCTAGTAGGTTGATATCTTCTCTCTCCAAATGTCCTTTTTCCTTTCCATTTGGTGGTCCTGTGACTTTGCAACCCAAACAGAACCCTATTCCCTATGTATAGCGCTGTATGATGTCTCTGGTCAAAAGTAGTGTGCTGAAAAGGGGAATAGAGTGTGATTTGGGACTCAAGTCTGGGTCTGGGAGCCGATGATGGAACTGTGGTGGGACATAATCTAGAGCCGTGTCAGGAAATGGACCTCGGGAGAATACTCTCCCTCTCCGGTCATTTATCGTCACATCCAATCACTGAGGTCGTAGATTAATATCACCACCCACCCACCTAACGGACCAAATGGAGGTATGAAAAGTGAACTGTGATAAAACAGGATGGAAGCAGGGTGTAGTGGCAGGAACCGGGTTCCTGAGATTTACTGGGATTTCCCTCCCGTACCCACTCTCTTTTCCCTGGGAGAAACCCTGTAATTATTTCTCAAATGGAACTGTTAAATTATATGTTGGGAATATATTTTCATATGGCCTTCTCTGCTCTGCTATCTGCATGTTCAATTATCAACGCTCACGGTGTCTGTCTGCCTGTCTGTCTGTCTGCCTGTCTGTCTCTGTGTGTGTGTCTGTGTCTGTGTGTGTGTGTGTGTGTGTGTGTGTGTGTGTGTCTGTGTCTGTGTCTGTGTGTGTGTGTGTGTCTGTGTGTGTGTGTGTGTGTGTGTGTGTGTGTCTGTGTGTGTGTCTGTGTCTGTGTCTGTGTGTGTGTGTCTGTGTGTCTGTGTGTGTGTGTTTGGGTGTGTCTGTGTGTGTGTGTGTCTGTGTGTGTGTGTGTGTGTCTGTGTCTGTGTGCGTGTGTGTGTGTGTGTGTGTGTGTGTCTGTGTGTGTGTCTGTGTCTGTGTCTGTGTGTGTGTATGTGGGTGTGTCTGTGTGTCTGTGTGTGTGTGTGTGTGGGTGTGTCTGTGTGTGTGTGGGTCTGTCTGTCTGTCTGCCTGTCTGCCTGCCTGCCTGTCTGTCTGTCTGTCTGTCTGTCTGTCTGCCTGTGTGTGTGTGTGTGTGTGTGTGTGTGTGTGTGTGTGTGTGTGTGTGTGTGTGTGTGTGTGTGTGTGTGTGTGTGTGTGTGTGTGTGTGTGTGTGTGTGTGTGTGTGTGTGTGTGTGTCTGTGTGTCTGTGTGTGTGTGGGTGTGTCTGTGTGTGTGTGTGTCTGTCTGTCTGTCTGTCTGCCTGTCTGTCTGTCTGTCTGTCTGTCTGTCTGTCTGTCTGTCTGTCTGTCTGTCTGTCTGTCTGTCTGTCTGTCTGTCTGCCTGTGTGTGTGTCTGTGTGCCTGTGTGTGTGTGTGTGTGGGTGTGTCTGTGTGTCTGTCTGTCTGTCTGTCTGTCTGTCTGTCTGTCTGTCTGTCTGTCTGTCTGCGTGCGTGCGTGTGTGTGTGTGTGTGTGTGTGTGTTGTAGTCATAAACCGCAGTATGTATGGGTGCTGAAATGAAAACACTAAATAATCATATTCTGAAGAAGTTGTTGAAAAAGAAGGTGAGAACTGGGTGTCTTCTAATGAACTAGAATTGAACAGGCTGTCTTAAATAAATGTAATAAGTGAAAAAAATTATGGCTGGACTTGTTCATTAAATGCTATTATACAGTCCCAGTTTACGTAGGCAGAAGGCTCACGTTTAATTATTTTATGATGTAACTAAATATTCTCCCTGATAACCAGGTGTACAGAGAGAGAAACCAGCCACAACCTTCCCAAATTCCCCTGATAACCAGGTGCACAGAGAGAGAAAACAGCCACAACCTTCCCAAATCCCCCTGATAACCAGGTGTACAGAGAGAGAAACCAGCCACAACCTTCCCAAATCTCCCTGATAACCAGGTGCACAGAGAGAGAAAACAGCCACAACCTTCCCAAATCCCCCTGGTAACCAGGTGCACAGAGAGAGAAAACAGCCACAACCTTCCCAAATCCCCCTGATAACCAGGTGTACAGAGAGAGAAAACAGCCACAACCTTCCCAAATCCCCCTGATAACCAGGTGTACAGAGAGAGAAAACAGCCACAACCCTCCCAAATCCCCCTGATAACCAGGTGCACAGAGAGAGAAAACAGCCACAACCTTCCCAAATCCCCCTGATAACCAGGTGCACAGAGAGAGAAAACAGCCACAACCTTCCCAAATCCCCCTGATAACCAGGTGCACAGAGAGAGAAAACAGCCACAACCTTCCCAAATTCCCCTGATAAACAGGTGCACAGAGAGAGAAAACAGCCACAACCTTCCCAAATTCCCCTGATAAACAGGTGCACAGAGAGAGAAAACAGCCACAACCTTCCCAAATTCCCCTGATAACCAGGTGCACAGAGAGAGAAAACAGCCACAACCTTCCCAAATTCCCCTGATAACCAGGTTCACAGAGAGAGAAAATACCCAGATACCCAGCATAAAACCATGAAGAGAAAGCAACGCGGAGGCAGACTATCAGTCCTGGGCTTTTCCTGTAGTGCTGTCATTGGTGCTACTGTTATTGGTGTTACTGACATTGGTGATGCTGTTAAATGGATGCTACTGCCATTGGTAATGCTGTCATTAGTGATTCTGTCATTAGTGATGCTGACATGGGTAATGCTGTCATTGGTGATGCTGTCATTGCTGATGCTGTCATTGGTGATGCTGTCATTGCTTATGCTGCCATTGGTGATGCTGTCATTGCTGATGCTTTCCTGGGAAATGCTGTCATTGGTGATGCTGTCATTGCTGATGCTGTCATTGGTGATGCTGTCATTGTTGATGCTGTCATTGCTGATGCTTCCATTGGTGATGCTGTCATTGCTGATGCTGCCATTGGTGATGCTAGCATTGGTGATACTGTCATTGGTGATACTGTCATTGGTGATGCTGTCATTGGTGATGCTGTCATTGTTGATGCTGTCATTGTTGATCCTGTCATTGGTGATGCTGTCATTGGTGATGCTGCCATTGGTGACGCTAGCATTGGTGATACTGCCATTGGTGATACTGCCATTGGTGATGCTGTCATTGGTGATGCTGTCATTGGTGACGCTAGCATTGGTGATGCTGTCATTGGTGATGCCGTCATTGGCGATACTGTCATTGGTGATACTGTCATTGGCGATACTGTCATTGGTGATGCTGTCATTGGTGATGCTGTCATTGGTGATGCTGTCATTGGCGATACTGTCATTGGTGATACTGTCATTAGTGATGCTGTCAAGCAGAATATGAAAGCAGTCATATGGAATCACGGGGTTCAGTACCATGAGGTTGGTCAATCACGAACGCTACAACTATTAGCTGACAACAAATAAATGAGTTAGGCTGTAAACATATTAGCCCCTCAGCCTAACCCTCTGATGTGTAGCATGTCAGTGTGTTAGGGCCAGACACAACAGACAGAACAGATTGTCCCTCGCTCCGACACACACGACAAATAGAACAGTCTAGTAACACGCCCACCAGGCCAGCCAGAAAAGGCATTGGGTTATTTTCAAAGATGAATGTGGCTCCCAGCTTTTAGGCACACAACACAAGTCCAGTGAAAGGGAACATTGCATCATTTGATGGGGCATTTCAAATGTCCCTTGGGAAATAGCTGCCTGGAGCTAAATGAAATATATATGGTAGTCATAGTGGTTTTTGGATGCAGTCCACAACTCACTGTGCTGTGCCACTCGTGCTGCTCTCCCAGATTCCCAGTTCTAGGAATCTAGAAGCCTATGTTTAGTCCTGTCTATATATCTAGTTCTAGGAATCTAGAACCCTAGGTTTAGTCCTGTCTATATATATCTAGTTCTTAGAATCTAAAACCCTATGTTTAGTCTTTTCTATATATCTAGTTCTAGGAATCTAGAACCCTAAGTTTAGTCCTGTCTATTATATCTAGTTCTTAGAATCTAAAACCCTATGTTTAGTCTTTTCTATATATCTAGTTCTAGGAATCTAGAACCCTAAGTTTAGTCCTGTCTATATATCTAGTTCTAGGAATCTAAAACCCTATGTTTAGTCCTGTCTATTATATCTAGTTCTAGGAATATTCAACCCAATGTTAGTCCTGTCTATATATATCTAGTTCTTAGAATCTAAAACCCTATGTTTAGTCCTGTCTATATATATCTAGTTCTTAGAATCTAAAACCCTACGTTTAGTCTTTTCTATATATCTAGTTCTAGGAATCTAGAACCCTAAGTTTAGTCCTGTCTATATATCTAGTTCTAGGAATCTAAAACCCTATGTTTAGTCCTGTCTATTATATCTAGTTCTAGGAATATACAACCCTATGTTTAGTCCTGTCTATATATATCTAGTTCTTAGAATCTAAAACCCTACGTTTAGTCTTTTCTATATATCTAGTTCTAGGAATCTAGAACCCTAAGTTTAGTCCTGTCTATATATCTAGTTCTAGGAATCTAGAACCCTATGTTTAGTCCTGTCTATATATCTAGTTCTGGGGAACTAGAACCCTATGTTTAGTCCTGTCTATATATCTAGTTCTAGGAATCTAAAACCCTATGTTTAGTCCTGTCTATTATATCTAGTTCTAGGAATCTAGAACCCTAAGTTTAGTCCTGTCTATATATATCTAGTTCTAGGAATCTACAACCCTATGTTTAGTCCTGTCTCAGTTCTAGGAATCTAGAAGCCTATGTTTAGTCCTGTCTCAGTTCTAGGAATCTAGAAGCCTATGTTTAGTCCTGTCTATATATCTAGTTCTAGGAATCTAGAACCCTAAGTTTAGTCCTGTCTATATATATCTAGTTCTTAGAATCTAAAACCCTACGTTTAGTCTTTTCTATATATCTAGTTCTAGGAATCTAGAACCCCAAGTTTAGTCCTGTCTATATATCTAGTTCTAGGAATCTAGAACCCTATGTTTAGTCCTGTCTATATATCTAGTTCTAGGAATCTAGAACCCTAAGTTTAGTCCTGTCTATATATCTAGTTCTAGGAATCTACAACCCTATGTTTAGTCCTGTCTATATATATCTAGTTCTTAGAATCTAAAACCCTACGTTTAGTCTTTTCTATATATCTAGTTCTAGGAATCTAGAACCCTAAGTTTAGTCCTGTCTATATATATCTAGTTCTTAGAATCTAAAACCCTACGTTTAGTCTTTTCTATATATCTAGTTCTAGGAATCTAGAACCCTAAGTTTAGTCCTGTCTATATATATCTAGTTCTAGGAATCTAGAAGCCTATGTTTACTCCTGTCTATTACATCTATTTCTAGGAATCTAGAACCCTTGAGGACTGAATGTTTTTGAGTAGCACTGCATACTCAAAACGAGGCTTGAGCGAATCATTGATTTTTTTGATGAACAAGTAAAACAGTGTGATAATATACTGTATCTCTAAATGAACTGCAGCTACAACACAGTCAGACAACAGACAGTTGCAACACAGTCAGACAATAGACAGTTACAACACAGTCAGACAATAGACAGCTACAACACAGTCAGACAATAGACAGTTACAACACAGTCAGACAACAGACATCTACAACACAGTCAGACAATAGACAGTTACAACACAGTCAGACAATAGACAGTTACAACACAGTCAGACAACAGACAGTTGCAACACAGTCAGACAATAGACAGTTACAACACAGTCAGACAATAGACAGCTACAACACAGTCAGACAATAGACAGTTACAACACAGTCAGACAACAGACAGTTACAACACAGTCAGACAATAGACAGTTACAACAGTCAGACAATAGACAGTTACAACACAGTCAGACAATAGACAGTTACAACACAGTCAGACAATAGACAGTTACAACACAGTCAGACAACAGACATCTACAACACAGTCAGACAACAGACATCTACAACACAGTCAGACAATAGACAGTTACAACACAGTCAGACAATAGACAGTTACAACACAGTCAGACAATAGACAGTTACAACACAGTCAGACAATAGACAGTTACAACACAGTCAGACAATAGACAGTTACAACACAGTCAGACAATAGACAGTTACAACACAGTCAGACAATAGACAGTTACAACACAGTCAGACAATAGACAGTTACAACACAATCAGACAATAGACAGTTACAACACAATCAGACAATAGACAGTTACAACACAGTCAGACAATAGACAGTTACAACAGTCAGACAATAGACAGTTACAACACAGTCAGACAATAGACAGTTACAACAGTCAGACAATAGACAGTTACAACACAGTCAGACAATAGACAGTTACAACAGTCAGACAATAGACAGTTACAACACAGTCAGACAATAGACAGTTACAACACAGTCAGACAATAGACAGTTACAACACAGTCAGACAACAGACAGTTACAACACAGTCAGACAATCGACAACTACAACACAGTCAGACAATAGACAGTTACAACAGTCAGACAATAGACAGTTACAACACAGTCAGACAATAGACAGTTACAACACAGTCAGACAATAGACAGTTACAACACAGTCAGACAACAGACAGTTACAACACAGTCAGACAATCGACAACTACAACACAGTCAGACAATAGACAGTTACAACAGTCAGACAATAGACAGTTACAACACAGTCAGACAATAGACAGTTACAACACAGAAGACCATCGTAATTGAATATAATTAAATCCAAACCCAAGGAATTTCTTACGTTGGTTTTTCAGCCCCTTGCTCAATGGAGTTCAATCTCAGGGTGAACAAAATCTATTCACAATAACACACAGTAGGCACATTTCAAATGGTCTTTATTTCAGATAGCCATCAAAGTATGAAGACAGAGATGTGCAGTGGTTTGTGTGCCTTGTTGTTTACCTTGTTGAAATTCACCCAAATCAATTTAAATAAACGAGTTATGGCTGAATAGGACACAAAGGCCTTTTCATAAAGTCAATGTCAAAGTTTATAGAATTGTGATATTTCTTCTGTTTTGCGTTATGTAACCGAAAGAGAGATGTGCTGCTAAGATCTCAAATACATCGAATTGTTGGTTTGTACCACAGAAATAATGTGTTGGTGAGTATGTTCGCATATTTCTCTGTGTGTCCACTTTCATGAAGCCTTCTAAAACCTCAAACATATTGTGTGAATAATGTGTGAATAAGTTCACAGTATTTAATATAAGGGTAGAATTAAATACGTTTCAGAATTCAGAAAAGCTCACATTTAAGAAATCCATAGAATTGTCTTCTTAGAAAATAGAAGGCTGGTCAGACTATGCAGCTGCCTAAAGCAAAAAGAAACATACAACCCTCTTCTCTTATTGAATGGTTTGAATGATAACAGCCTGGTGTAGTATGACTGCTGATGACATTTCCATTTGGCTTGTCAGAAATTACAAAGCTCACATTTACAGGGAAGCATCTGTTGAAGTCCTCCCAGGAGCCCCAAGTGGCTCAGAAATCCTACGTTATAGTGAGGTGTCAGAATCTTTAACAGACTGTCTCTTTATCCTCCTTCCTGAGCTGTTTTCCTTTCATTCCTAGAAGACTTTCTCTGGATGTGTGCACTAAAACGGCAGACTATTTGGCACCCAGTCCCTTATAAAGCTCACTACTTTTGACCCTGCCTCCTCTGGGCGTGCACCACATAGGGCACCCGGGTGCCATTTGGGATGCAGAATCAGGTCTCCGTGACCTTTAACCCTGGCTCACCTGCTCCTCACCAGGAATAATGATGCCTTGTTTCTATTCTGAGGGGGAGAAGGAGTCTTGGACTTGACAGAGCCGGTATCTGGGGTGCTGACCGTTCCGTTTCTTCCTGGTAAAGAAGGAAAAACGCCTGAATTTAAATATTCCTCTAATGAAATCTCTAGTCTCTAACAGAGTAACTCTACCTAGGTTCTGGCCTTTCTAGGGAGTTTTTCCTAGCCACCGTGCTTCTACACCTGCATTGCTTGCTGTTGGGGGTTTTAGGCTGGGTTTCTGTACAGCACTTTGAGATATCAGCTAATGTACGAAGGGCTATATAAATACATTTGATTTGATTTGATTTGATCTGTGCGTGACAGCGTAAATATTTAAGACCCGGTGTAGTGTATGTAGATGTGTTCAACTGTACAGAAGGCTATGTTGGGTATATTCGGGGGGAGAAAGCATTTTGTTGACTTGTTTGTTCTGAGAATAAGAAGAAAACGTGATTCAAGTGTTTGAATATCAATAAGAGCCATTTATGAAATACAAGTATGACAGTGGAAATGATGAATTGTATTTTATTCCACAATGTCTTCGCCACAGATATTTTATCAATATTATTTTCCTTTGACGGATGTCTATACCGAAGTACATACATTATGTTATGTTATGTCTGATTGTGTCTGAAACACACTCCTCTGAGTCAGTCTCTAGTGTTCCGTCTGAAACACATTCCTCTTTGAGTCAGTCTCTAGTGTTCAGTCTGAAACACACTCCTCTGAGTCAGTCTCTAGTGTTCTGTCTGAAACCCACTCCTCTTTGAGTCAGTCTCTAGTGTTCAGTCTGAAACACATTCCTCTTTGAGTCAGTCTCTAGTGTTCAGTCTGAAACCCACTCCTCTTTGAGTCAGTCTCTAGTGTTCAGTCTGAAACACACTCCTCTTTGAGTCAGTCTCTAGTGTTCAGTCTGAAACACACTCCTCTTTGAGTCAGTCTCTAGTGTTCAGTCTGAAACACACTCCTCTTTGAGTCAGTCTCTAGTGTTCAGTCTGAAACACACTCCTCGTTGAGTCAGTCTCTAGTGTTCAGTCTGAAACACACTCCTCTTTGAGGTAGTCTCTAGTGTTCAGTCTGAAACACACTCCTCTTTGAGTCAGTCTCTAGTGTTCAGTCTGAAACACACTCCTCTTTGAGTCAGTCTCTAGTGTTCAGTCTGAAACACACTCCTCTTTGAGTCAGTCTCTAGTGTTCAGTCTGAAACCCACCTCTTGGAGTCAGTCTCTAGTGTTCAGTCTGAAACACACTCCTCTGAGTCAGTCTCTAGTGTTCAGTCTGAAACACACTCCTCTTTGAGTCAGTCTCTAGTGTTCAGTCTGAAACCCACCTCTTGGAGTCAGTCTCTAGTGTTCAGTCTGAAACACACTCCTCTTTGAGTCAGTCTCTAGTGTTCAGTCTGAAACACACTCCTCTTTGAGTCAGTCTCTGGTGTTCAGTCTGAAACACACTCCTCTTTGAGTCAGTCTCTAGTGTTCAGTCTGAAACACACTCCTCTTTCAGTCAGTTTATCCCTCTCTCTCGCTCTTCTTCTCTCTCTCTTCATCTATCTCTCTTTCTCTGTGCTTCTCTCTCTCTTTCTCGCTCTAATTGTTGTATGTACCATGACTTTAGTATTTACCAAAATTGTAGTATGTACCATAATTGTAGTATGTACCATGACTTTAGTATTTACCATAATAACTGAGTCCATATTCAGAGCCGCTGTGACATTTGAGGTCAGGTTCATGCGGAACATATCTCTGTTCTCCATTTTACAATCAGTGCCATTGTTAGTTGTGTTTCTGGCGGGCCAATAGAGGGACTGTAGAGGGCTGTAGAGTGGTTATCAGGTCTACAGGAAGGAAGGCAGCCGGCTGCTGTATATTTCTATACTGCATCTTTCTCTCTCTCTCTCTCTCTGTCGGGCTAATGCCTTGTTCCACAGCCTCATCTCAGCACAGGGGTCCTGACAGGGGGTGGGAAGTATAGTGTAGGGGCTTCAAGATAATTGCTCTACAGTATATCTTCCTAGCCTAAGTGTGTGTGTCTCTCTCTCTCTCTCTCTCTCTCTTAACACCTTGCCTCTCATTCAGACAATCCCCCCTCCCCCCTCATCTAATTGAGAATGGCCTCCTTGTGTTGGAACCGGTGTCACTCAGTCTCTGGAGCACTTAAGCCCAATTTGTGCTCCGTCCTCAGAGCGAAACATGAATGCAAAAATGTGGGCGCTCATTTCAGCTGACAGCTGACTGGATAGTAGCGTCCAGCTTCTCCATTTTGGGAGGCGGCTTGGAATGGAGGAGGGTGGGTAGGAGGAGAAAGACAGGGGGAGAGAGAGAGAGACTGGAGGACGCTGAGACAAAGAGAGACTGGAGGACACTGAGAGAGAGAGAGACTGGAGGACGCTGAGACAAAGAGAGACTGGAGGACACTGAGACAAAGAGAGACTGGAGGACACTGAGAGAGAGAGAGAGACTGGAGGACGCTGAGACAAAGAGAGACTGGAGGACACTGAGACAAAGAGAGACTGGAGGACACTGAGAGAGAGACACTGAGACAAAGAGAGACACTGAGACAAAGAGAGACTGGAGGACACTGAGAGAGAGACTGGAGGACACTGAGACAAAGAGAGACTGGAGGACGCTGAGACAAAGAGAGACTGGAGGACACTGAGACAAAGAGAGACTGGAGGATGCTGAGACAAAGAGAGACTGGAGGACACTGAGAGAGAGACTGGAGGATGCTGAGACAAATAGAGACTGGAGGACACTGAGACAAAGAGAGACTGGAGGGCGCTGAGACAAAGAGAGACTGGAGGGCACTGAGAGAGAGACTGGAGGACACTGAGACAAATAGAGACTGGAGGACACTGAGAGAGAGACACTGAGACAAAGAGAGACACTGAGACAAAGAGAGACTGGAGGACACTGAGAGAGAGACTGGAGGACACTGAGACAAAGAGAGACTGGAGGACGCTGAGACAAAGAGAGACTGGAGGACACTGAGACAAAGAGAGACTGGAGGATGCTGAGACAAAGAGAGACTGGAGGACACTGAGAGAGAGACTGGAGGATGCTGAGACAAATAGAGACTGTAGGACACTGAGACAAAGAGAGACTGGAGGGCGCTGAGACAAATAGAGACTAGAAGGGCGCTGAGAGAGAGACTGGAGGACACTGCGACAAAGAGAGACTGGTGGACACTGAGACAAAGAGAGACTGGAGGACACTGAGACAAAGAGAGACTGGAGGACACTGAGACAAAGAGAGACTGGAGGACACTGAGACAAAGAGAGACTGGAGGGCGCTGAGACAAAGAGAGACTGGAGGACACTGAGACAAAGAGAGACTGGAGGACACTGAGAGAGAGACTGGAGGGCGCTGAGACAAAGAGAGACTGGAGGACACTGAGACAAAGAGAGACTGGAGGACACTGAGAGAGAGACTGGAGGGCGCTGAGACAAAGAGAGACTGGAGGACATTGAGACAAAGAGGGACTGGAAGACACTGAGAGAGAGACTGGAGGGCGCTGAGACAAAGAGAGACTGGAGGACACTGAGACAAAGAGAGACTGGAGGACACTGAAAGAAAGACACTGAGACAAAGAGAGACACTGAGACAAAGAGAGACAGTGGAGGACACTCAGACATCTTAGGGAGACACTGGAAGACACTGAGACAAAGAGAGACACTGGAGGACACTGAGACACTCAGAGAGACACTGGAGGACACTGAGACACTCAGAGAGACACTGGAGGACACTGAGACACTCAGAGAGACACTGGCAGACACTGAGGCACTCAGAGAGACACTGGAGGACACTGAGACAAAGAGAGACACTGGAGGACACTGAGACACTCAGAGAGACACTGGAGGACACTGAGACATTCAGAGAGACACTGGAGGACACAGACACTCAGAGAGACACTGGAAGGCCTGTGAATGAGCTTGGTATCTGCTGGGGAGAGATGGGCTGGTTGGAGGAAGAAGAGGATGGATGGATGGGAGAAGAGGAGAGAGGAGAGGAGGGGAGAGGAGAGCCTGTTTGGAGGAGGGGAGAGGATAAATGCATTGGAGGGAGGTAAAGGAGGTAAGGAGATGAGGAGGGTGGCTGTCTGGCTGAAGGATAGAAAGGATGGATGGGATAGATAGATGGCAGGAAGAAAGGAGAGAGGAGGAGAGGAATGGGGACTAGGTTTGATAGCAGGTGCCAAATCAATTGGTGGTAATCCTGTTTATCATGGCAGACATGCCAGGAGACTTCAGGTGAACCTGGAGCCCGCTGACTGCAATGCCAAACGTGAAAGTAACTATATTTACAATCTCTGTAAAATGGGTGAAAATGTCTCTCTGTAACATTTGTAAATATAAAAACAACATACCTTTTATCACTTCACATTGTGAACCCTTTGGGACCGCTTTGTCAGCAAGATGAGTACAGGAAACTGATGAGGTCCTTTATGATGAGTTTAGGAAACTGATGAGTACAGGAAACAGTGATGTAGTCCATTATGATGAGTACAGGAAACAGTGATGTAGTCCATTATGATGAGTACAGGAAACAGTGATGTAGTCCATTATGATGAGTACAGGAAACAGTGATGTAGTCCATTATGATGAGTACAGGAAACTGTGATGTAGTCCATTATGATGAGTACAGGAAACAGTGATGTAGTCCATTATGATGAGTACAGGAAACAGTGATGTAGTCCATTATGATGAGTACAGGAAACAGTGATGTAGTCCATTATGATGAGTACAGGAAACAGTGATGTAGTCCATTATGATGAGTACAGGAAACTGTGATGTAGTCCATTATGATGAGTACAGGAAACTGTGATGTAGTCCATTATGATGAGTACAGGAAACTGTGATGTAGTCCATTATGATGAGTACAGGAAACTGTGATGTAGTCCATTATGATGAGTACAGGAAACGGTGATGTAGTCCATTATGATGAGTACAGGAAACTGTGATGTAGTCCATTATGATGAGTACAGGAAACTGTGATGTAGTCCATTATGATGAGTACAGGAAACTGTGATGTAGTCCATTATGATGAGTACAGGAAACTGTGATGTAGTCCATTATGATGAGTACAGGAAACTGTGACTTAGGCCTATATGCAGGTAAAATACAATTCACTATAATGATATAGAAATATATATTTCTATTCCAAACAAATATACACTCTTAAGTCATTGAAATAAACTTGAATTCCCACTTTGTAGCCATGATCGTCTTCATACTGCACAATGAGCCGCTAATGTAGAGCTGGTATGTTGCCATGGTGAATCACTCAGCCATAATTGACTACATTTACCTTCTCCTCTGAGGCCTAAAAGAAGAAATTCTCTGAGGTCCACTAAATTGAGCTGACTGTTATTTTTGATTAGTGGGACGCTCATTTCTTTCACAAACAATTTTTTACAATTTTTCTTCCTGAGCAGACAGATGGTATTAGATTAGGGCCCTAAACAGAGGTGGGCCTGGAGCAAATGGTCCGGTTTGAAGGGCAAATGCCCTTCTGGATTTATCAAGGTAGGCTCAGACAGCTCAGAGGACAGTAAGGACCTTAAGATACCCTCCTAAGGACAGCTTCTACCGTCGTTACACACTACAGCTCCAGCCTGTGATTTTTTTTTTACACAGCCCTATTCAACGGACGGACGGACGGACGGACAGACGGACGAAAACTCAATCGGAGAAAGATTGTTTTTGCTTTACAAAATAATCATAATGTCTGGATATATTACATGTTATTTACAGGAGATGTCTGTTTTATACCAGTGTTGCATTGTCTGTGTTGTTTGTTGTATAGTAAAAAAAAAAATGGCTTCAAAATCTGATATGAAATATCTGATTTCATATCCACCAAAATGCGTAATTTATTTACAATTATTAATAGCTCTTTCTAAAAAAAAGAGTGCCGTATAATTTATTTCAAATAAAATTTTAACTAACATTAAATGTAATGGATGCATTAAGACCATGTTAAATAAATAGTGTTGGTGTTTCTCCAGGCTGTTGATGACTATCCTCAGAGGAGATGTCTCACACTGAAGGTAGACTCCGCTCGTATCCCAAATAGCACCCTGTTCCCTTTATAGGGCTCTGGTCAAAAGTAGTGTGCTGAGTAGGGAATAGGGTGCCATTTGCTACAGACTAACAGACTCAGAGCTCAGACAAAGATGTACTGTTCCACTGCAGGTAATCAATCACAGCGGTGAAAGGTAGAGTACACTGGAAACATACACAACTCTAAGGACTTCAGACCCTCACATAAATGTACAGGCAGTGTAACTCAAAGGACTGTCTGACTGCAGGATGTGGTGGTGTGTTTTGATTAGAATCTCAGGTGATTCTTATAGGCAGGCATACATTCTAGGAGAAAGGAGAGATTCACAAAAAAATCAACTATCCTTAAAAGGTATTTTAAGGAAGAATGGAATTATGGAACTCTTGTAAGATATGGAAGAATGGAACCCTGGTAAGATATGGAAGAATGGAACCCTGGTAAGATATGGACGAATGGAACCCTGGTAAGATATGGAGGAATGGAACCCTGGTAAGATATGGAAGAATGGAACCCTGGTAAGATATGGAAGAATGGAACCCTTGTAAGATATAGAAGAATGGAACCCTGGTAAGATATAGAAGAATGGAACCCTGGTAAGATATGGAGGAATGGAACCCTGGTAAGATATGGAGGAATGGAACCCTGGTAAGATATGGAAGAATGGAACCCTGGTAAGATATGGAAGAATGGAACCCTGGTAAGATAAGGAAGAATGGAACCCTGGTAAGATATGGAAGAATGGAACCCTGGTAAGATATGGAGGAATGGAACCCTGGTAAGATATGGAGAGAATGGAACCCTGGTAAGATATGGAAGAATGGAAACCTGGTAAGATATGGAAGAATGGAACCCTGGTAAGATATGGAAGAACGGATACCTGGTAAGATATGGAAGAACGGAAACCTGGTAAGATATGGAAGAACGGAACCCTGGTAAGATATGGAAGAACGGAACCCTGGTAAGATATGGAGGAACGGAAACCTGGTAAGATATGGGAGAACGGAACCCTGGTAAGATATGGAGGAACGGAACCCTGGTAAGATATGGAGGAATGGAACCCTGGTAAGATATGGAAGAATGGAACCCTGGTAAGATATGGAAGAATGGAACCCTGGTAAGATATGGAAGAATGGAACCCTGGTACGATATGGAAGAATGGAACCCTGGTAAGATATGGAAGAATGGAACCCTGGTAAGATATGGAAGAATGGAACCCTGGTAAGATATGGAGGAATGGAACTCTGGTAAGATATGGAAGAATGGAACCCTGGTAAGATATGGAAGAATGGAACCCTGGTAAGATATGGAAGAATGGAACCCTTGTAAGATATGGAAGAATGGAACCCTGGTAAGATATGGAGGAATGGAACCCTGGTAAGATATGGAGGAATGGAACCCTGGTAAGATATGGAAGAATGGAACCCTGGTAAGATATGGAAGAATGGAACCCTGGTAAGATATGGAAGAATGGAACCCTGGTAAGATATGGAAGAATGGAACCCTGGTAAGATATGGAGGAATGGAACCCTGGTAAGATATGGAAGAATGGAACCCTGGTAAGATATGGAAGAATGGAAACCTGGTAAGATATGGAAGAATGGAACCCTGGTAAGATATGGAGGAATGGAAACCTGGTAAGATATGGGAGAACGGAACCCTGGTAAGATATGGAAGAACGGAACCCTGGTAAGATATGGAAGAATGGAACCCTGGTAAGATGTGGAAGAACGGAACCCTGGTAAAATATGGAAGAATGGAACCCTGGTAAGATATGAAAGAATGGAACCCTGGTAAGATATGGAAGAATGGAACCCTGGTAAGATATGGGAGAATGGAACAATGGTACAGTATGGAACCCTGGTACAGTATGGAACTCTGGTACAGTATGGAACCCTGGTACAGTATGGAACCCTGGTACAGTATGGAACCCTGGTACAGTATGGAACTCTAATACAGTATGGAACCCTGGTACAGTATGGAACTCTAATACAGTATGGAACTCTGATACAGTATAGAACCTTGATACAGTATGGAACTCTAATACAGTATGGAACTCTGATACAGTATGGAACTCTGATACAGTATGGAACCCTGGTACAGTATGGAACTCTAATACAGTATGGAACTCTGATACAGTATAGAACCCTGATACAGTATGGAACTCTAATACAGTATGGAACTCTGATACAGTATGGAACCCTGGTACAGTATGGAACTCTGATACAGTATAGAACCCTGATACAGTATGGAACCCTGGTACAGTATGGAACTCTGATACAGTATAGAACCCTGGTACAGTATGGAACCCTGGTACAGTATGGAACTCTGATACAGTATGGAACCCTGGTACAGTATGGAACCCTGGTACAGTATGGAACCCTGGTACAGTATGGAACTCTGATACAGTATAGAACCCTGATACAGTATGGAACCCTGGTACAGTATGGAAGTATGGAACTCGTAGTACTGTACTTCTAGTTCCAACAGCATGTAGAAGTACTGTATAGATAGTGGGTTATGAATTGTCAGGCCATTCATACATGCCACATGAAATAAACTCATTCACAAACCATATAGGAGTGAGTCAGCTTTGATCTATTGGTCGTTGTACTATCGTAGACAGCCCTTATTATTTTACCCCTTGATAGATGTGTACGTGCAAATGTTATCATGCATGTCAGTCTCGCATGCGCACACACACACACACGCACGCACGTACACACACATACACGCACGTACACACACACACACATACGCACGCACGCACGCACGCACGTACACACACATACACGCACGTACACACACACACACACACGCACGCACGTACACACACATACACGCACGTACACACACACACACACACACGCACGCACGTACACACACATACACGCACGTACACACGCACACACACACACACACGCACGCACGTACACACACATACACGCACGTACACACACACACTTGTTTCATCCTCTCTCCGTGTGACAGGGGGACAGAATCAATCTACCACACACCGTGCCTGGCCTAGATCAATACAACCGTATGCATGTCAGAAATTGAAAGCCATAGATGGAAGACATGTCATTCATTCAAGCTCAGTAACGTGACATCTACCCTCCTCTCATTTCAACAGGAAAGGCATTCGTTTCTATGTGATAGTCTCTTCAAGGTAATTCTATTGCGATAGGATATGATAAACTCCCATTGCTTTCTGCTGGTGTCCGTCCCTTCATACAGCAAAGATCAGTCGACAGTGGTCACTACAGGCCTACTCTTGGTAGGTGGAGGTGTAAATTAAAGCCAGATCTCAGTTGATCATCTCCTTCCTGTGATTGTAAAAAAGGAAGTTGTTGGATAAGTTCAGCTCTGTCTTTTTCTACCCTATAAGAGGTAATTATGAGTGCTGGGATCACACTGTGATCACACCCTCATTAGGTCACCCCTGTCTGAGACCCTGGAGGTTACTGTGACATCACCGTATGTCGGCGCAGCAGGTGAAGTTCCTTCCTGTATGTCTCTTCTCGTTCCTTCCTGTATGTCTCTTCTCGTTCCTTCCTGTATGTCTCTCCTCGTTCCTTCCTGTATGTCTCTTCTCGTTCCTTCCTGTATGTCTCTTCCCGTTCCTTCCTGTATGTCTCTTCTCGTTCCTTCCTGTATGTCTCTCCTCGTTCCTTCCTGTATGTCTCTTCTTGTTCCTTCCTGTATGTCTCTCCTCGTTCCTTCCTGTATGTCTCTTCTCGTTCCTTCCTGTGTCTCTTCTCGTTCCTTCCTGTATGTCTCTTCTCGTTCCTTCCTGTGTCTCTTCTCGTTCCTTCCTGTATGTCTCTCCTCGTTCCTTCCTGTATGTCTCTTCTCGTTCCTTCCTGTGTCTCTTCTCGTTCCTTCCTGTATGTCTCTTCTCGTTCCTTCCTGTGTCTCTTCTCGTTCCTTCCTGTATGTCTCTTCTCGTTCCTTCCTGTGTCTCTTCTCGTTCCTTCCTGTATGTCTCTTCCCGTTCCTTCCTGTATGTCTCTTCTCGTTCCTTCCTGTATGTCTCTTCTCGTTCCTTCCTGTATGTCTCTTCTCGTTCCTTCCTGTATGTTTCTTCTCGTTCCTTCCTGTGTCTCTTCTCGTTCCTTCCTGTATGTCTCTTCTCGTTCCTTCCTGTGTCTCTTCTCGTTCCTTCCTGTATGTCTCTTCTCGTTCCTTCCTGTATGTCTCTTCTCGTTCCTTCCTGTATGTCTCTTCTCGTTCCTTCCTGTATGTCTCTTCTCGTTTCTTCCTGTATGTCTCTTCTCGTTCCTTCCTGTATGTCTCTTCTCGTTCCTTCCTGTATGTCTCTTCTCGTTCCTTCCTGTATGTCTCTTCTCGTTCCTTCCTGTGTCTCTTCTCGTTCCTTCCTGTATGTCTCTTCTCGTTCCTTCCTGTATGTCTCTTCTCGTTCCTTCCTGTATGTCTCTTCTCGTTCCTTCCTGTATGTCTCTTCTCGTTCCTTCCTGTATGTCTCTTCTCGTTCCTTCCTGTATGTTTCTTCTCGTTCCTTCCTGTATGTCTCTTCTCGTTCCTTCCTGTATGTCTCTTCTCGTTCCTTCCTGTATGTCTCTTCTCGTTCCTTCCTGGAAAACAGGCCCTTAAGTTCCTTTGGAAATTAAAATGTATGGAAGTTTGATTTCTAGATAGATTTATCCAGCAGCTGTTCATCACTACATATCTGTGATTTGTGTGGTGGGTTACCTCTCTCTCTTGCACTCTCTCTCTCTCGACTTCAATTCAAGGGGCTTTATTGGCATGGGAAACATATGTTAACATTGCCAAAGCAAGTGAAGTAGATAAACAAACGTGAAATAAACTCTCTCTCCCATTATCACGCTCTCTCTCTGACTCACTTTCACCCTCTCTATCTCTCCCCCTCTCTCTCTCTCTCCCTTTCACCCTCTCTATCTCTCCCCCTCTCCCCTCCCCTCTCTATCTCTCTGGCTCCTTTCCCTGTATCCAGTATGAATAAGAATATTCCTTGGTGCTTGACGAACACAGCCAGGATCCTCATGGATGGATATCTACAAGCGTAGGATCCAGATCCTGCAGTATAAAGTAATCTGATTGCTTACAGACCGAGGTGATGGGGGAGGCTTACAGACCGAGGTGATGGGGAACTTACAGACCGAGGTGATGGGGAGGCTTACAGACCGAGGTGATGAGGAGGCTTACAAACCGAGGTGATGAGGAGGCTTACAGACCGAGGTGATGGGGAGGCTTACAGACCGAGGTGATGGGGAGGCTTACAGACCGAGGTGATGGGGAGACTTACAGACCGAGGTGATGGGGAGGCTTACAGACCGAGGTGATGAGGAGGCTTACAGACCGAGGTGATGAGGAGGCTTACAGACCGAGGTGATGAGGAGGCTTACAGACCGAGGTGATGAGGAGGCTTACAGACCGAGGTGATGAGGAGGCTTACAGACCGAGGTGATGAGGAGGCTTACAGACCGAGGTGATGGGGAGACTTACAGACCGAGGTGATGGGGAGGCTTACAGACCGAGGTGATGAGGAGGCTTACAGACCGAGGTGATGAGGAGGCTTACAGACCGAGGTGATGAGGAGGCTTACAGACCGAGGTGATGAGGAGGCTTACAGACCGAGGTGATGAGGAGGCTTACAGACCGAGGTGATGAGGAGGCTTACAGACCGAGGTGATGAGGAGGCTTACAGACCGAGGTGATGAGGAGGCTTACAGACCGAGGTGATGAGGAGGCTTACAGACCGAGGTGATGAGAAGGCTTACAGATCGAGGTGATGGGGAGGCTTACAGACTGAGGTGATGAGGAGGCTTACAGACCGAGGTGATGAGGAGGCTTACAGACCGAGGTGATGAGGAGGCTTACAGACTGAGGTGATGAGGAGGCTTACAGACCGAGGTGATGAGGAGGCTTACAGACCGAGGTGATGAGGAGGCTTACAGACTGAGGTGATGGGGAGGCTTACAGACCGAGGCGATGAGGAGGCTTACAGACCGAGGTGATGAGGAGGCTTACAGACCGAGGTGATGGGGAGGCTTACAGACCGAGGTGATGGGGAGGCTGACAGACCGATTTTATGGGGAGGCTTACACACGGAGGTGATGGGGAGGCTGACAGACCGATTTTATGGGGAGGCTTACAGACCGAGGTGATTGGAAGGCTTACAGAGCGAGGTGATGGGGAGGCTTACAGACTGAGGTGATGGGGAGGCTTACAGACCGAGGTGATGGGGAGGCTTACAGACCGAGGTGATGGGGGAGGTGATGGGGAGGCTTACAGACCGAGGTGATGGGGAGGCTTACAGACTGAGGTGATGGGGGGAGGTGATGGGGAGGTGATGGAGAGGTAATGGACAGGTGATGGAGAGGTAATGGACAGGTGATGGAGAGGTAATGGACAGGTGATGGAGAGGTAATGGACAGGTGATGGACAGGTGATGGGGAGGTGATAGAGAGGTAATGGAGTGTTAATGGGGTATTGAGGGGAAATCTTTGGGATGATTTGCTGCAACATTACACCGGAGGAAAACTTGAATCTTGATTAATTCCCACAGTTAATCTAGAAAGACTTGAATCTATATTAATTACCCCAGTTTATCTTGAAAGACTTGAATCTATATTAATTACCCCAGCTCATCTAGAAAGACTTGAATCTATATTAATTACCCCAGTTTGTCTAGAAAGACTTGAATCTATATTAATTACCCCAGTTTGTCTTGAAAGACTTGAATCTATATTAATTACCCCAGCTCATCTAGAAAGACTTGAATCTATATTAATTACCCCAGTTTGTCTTGAAAGACTTGAATCTATATTAATTACCCCAGCTCATCTAGAAAGACTTGAATCTATATTAATTACCCCAGTTTGTCTTGAAAGACTTGAATCTATATTAATTACCCCAGCTCATCTAGAAAGACCTGAATCT
Source organism: Oncorhynchus kisutch (assembly GCF_002021735.2). Taxonomy (NCBI): domain Eukaryota; kingdom Metazoa; phylum Chordata; class Actinopteri; order Salmoniformes; family Salmonidae; genus Oncorhynchus; species Oncorhynchus kisutch. The sequence continues at coordinate 311,856 of NW_022265836.1, read as the reverse complement.
ATATTAATTACCCCAGTTTGTCTTGAAAGACCTGAATCAATATTAATTACCCCAGCTCATCTAGAAAGACTTGAATCTATATTAATTACCCCAGCTCACCTAGAAAGACCTGAATCTATATTAATTACCCCAGCTCATCTAGAAAGACCTGAATCTATATTAATTACCCCAGCTCATCTAGAAAGACCTGAATCTATATTAATTACCCCAGTTCATCTAGAAAGACCTGAATCTATATTAATTACCCCCAGTTCATCTAGAAAGACCTGAATCTATATTAATTACCCCAGCTCATCTAGAAAGACCTGAATCTATATTAATTACCCCAGCTCATCTAGAAAGACCTGAATCTATATTAATTACCCCAGCTCATCTAGAAAGACCTGAATCTATATGAATTACCCAGCTCATCTAGAAAGACCTGAATCTATATTAATTACCCCAGCTCACCTAGAAGACCTGAATCTATATTAATTACCCCAGCTCACCTAGAAAGACCTGAATCTATATTAATTACCCCAGCTCACCTAGAAAGACCTGAATCTATATTAATTACCCCAGTTCATCTAGAAAACGGCTGATTAAGAAGCAATCCTCCTCCTTCTACTTAAGGAGAAATCCAACAGAGGAATGTGTTCAGCTTACACTATACATTTAGGAGTATCTGTGCGTCACTTGAGTGGGTTGAGTCACTGATGTGATCTTCCTGTCTGGGTTGGCGCCCCCCTTTGGGTTGTGCAAGTGCGTAGATCTTTGTGGGCTATACTCGGCCTTGTCTCAGGATGGTAGGTTGGTGGTTGAAGATATCCCTCTAGTGGTGTGGGGGCTGTGCTTTGGCAAAGTGGGTGGGGTTATATCCTTCCTGTTTGGCCCTGTCCGGGGGTATCATCGGATGGGGCCACAGTGTCTCCTGACCCCTCCTGTCTCAGCCTCCAGTACTTATGCTGCAGTAGTTTATGTGTTGGGGGGCTAGGGTCAGTTTGTTATATCTGGAGTACTTCTCCTGTCTTATCCGGTGTCCTGTGTGAATTTAAGTATGCTCTCTCTAATTCTCTCTTTCTTTCTTTCTCTCTCTCTCTCGGAGTACCTGAGCCCTAGGACCATGCCTCAGGACTACCTGCATGATGACTCCTTGCTGTCCCCAGTCCACCTGGCCGAAGTGTAGTGATTGACTGAGGTGACAGATTGAGACGTGTAGTGATTGACCGAGGTGACAGATTGAGAAGTGTAGTGATTGACCGAGGTGATAGATTGAGAAGTGTAGTGATTGACCGAGGTGACAGATTGAGAAGTGTAGTGATTGACCGAGGTGACAGATTGAGACGTGTAGTGATTGACCCGAGGTGATAGATTGAGAAGTGTAGTGATTGACCGAGGTGACAGATTGAGAAGTGTAGTGATTGACCTGAGGTGACAGATTGAGAAGTGTAGTGATTGACCGAGGTGACAGATTGAGAAGTGTAGTGATTGACCGAGGTGACAGATTGAGAAGTGTAGTGATTGACCGAGGTGACAGATTGAGAAGTGTAGTGATTGACCTGAGGTGACAGATTGAGACGTGTAGTGATTGACCGAGGTGACAGATTGAGAAGTGTAGTGATTGACCGAGGTGACAGATTGAGAAGTGTAGTGATTGACCTGAGGTGACAGATTGAGACGTGTAGTGATTGACCCGAGGTGATAGATGTGGTATTTTATTTCGCGTCTGGTGACAGTAGCGTTGACAAAGGGTTTCTTGTCGTGTATTATGAACGCTGAATAATCCCAATATCATGATTAATGTCTGTTAGGAATCCCCTGTCCGTGACGTCTCATTCTCACAGCCCTCTCTCAGGGACACAAACTACCTCCTGCAGCAGGCTCTCCTCCCCCCTGGAGCCAAGCAGGCTAGGCTTTGGGTCGTAAACTGGTCCTTCACACCTCTGGCCCTATGGGTCGTAAACTGGTTCTTCACACCTCTGGCGCTTTGGGTCGTAAGCTGGTTCTTCACACCTCTGGCCCTATGGGTCGTAAACTGGTACTTCAACCTCTGGGCCTATGGGTCGTAAACTGGATCCTTCACACCTCTGGTGCTATGGGTCGTAAACTGGTCCTTCACACCTCTGGTGCTATGGGTCGTAAACTGGTCCTTCACACCTCTGGCCTCAGCTAAACGAATGGTTGCCATGGGCCTTATCCACACTATGCTATGCGGTCAGCCAATCACATCTTGGGTCTCAGATCCCCAATTCCTGCCTCTCCCCTTCCCAGTCTCCCCCAGCAGGCACAGAGGGAGCAGGAAGCTCTGTCCTGCTCAACAACAGTTGGACTCTTATCTCTGTGCTTGTGGGATGGTTTGACATTTGTATATATTTTCTTTGTAGTTTAGTAGTTTATATGTTTGTACACTGTCTTTGTGTGTAGCTGGGTTGTAATGCGTGCAGGTAGG